>NC_058406.1:6312781-6340500 GCF_002201575.2 Neomonachus schauinslandi
GCCCCCGCCTCCAGCGCCCGGCCCAACCCCGGCCCCGGGGTCCTCCGCCCTGTGCGCTCCACCCCACGCTCCGCCCCCGGTCCGCATCCCTCCGCACCTCGCCCCGGACCCAGGGGCCCTCCGCGCGCCCCCAACCCCCTTCCTCCGGCGCGCCCCGCACTCCGCCCCGCGCTCCGCCCCGGCCCGGGCCCTCCGCGCCTCGCCCCCGGCCCCGGCCCCCACGCCCTCCAGGGCACACCCCGTGGCTCTCGCGCGCGGTCCGCCACCGGGTGCCCGGACCCCGAGCCTCCACCCTGGGCCACGCCCCCACGCCCTCTAGGCTCCACCCTGTGGCTCCCACGTCCCCTGCCGCGTCCCGGCGCCCTACCCGGGCACCTTCCTCCCCGCCTGCCGCACCAGGGCCACGCCTGCTCTAGCCAGATGGCTAGGACGTCCCGTCCTGGAGAGGGAAGGATTGGCATTTTTAGGGCTAGTGTTACCTTCCATTCAGCCAGCTGGTGTGCGGTGTGTGTGTTGGGTGAGGGACGGAGGCATTCTTTCCACTAGTAACAAAACAACCGTGGAGTGTGATCATCCTTCCTTATCCAGCGGTACCCGGACTATTCACAGGGTAGTGATGGTTACTTTGGGAAGGGAGTGTTTTCATTTTTTCTTACAATGAGCACGCTATTTTGTAAAGTCAAGCTTACTAGGTTTTTTTTTTTAATGAAATATTAATTCCCGATTTACTGGTTTTTACTTTTTTGAAAATTTCGTATTTTTTTAATTGAGATTCCGTTCACATCCCATAAAATTGGCCCCTTTCAGTGTACAATATCATCGTTTATAGTACATTCACAAGTCTGTGCAACCGTTACAAGTCTGTGCAACCGTCATTATCTAAT
Source organism: Neomonachus schauinslandi (assembly GCF_002201575.2). NCBI lineage: Eukaryota > Metazoa > Chordata > Mammalia > Carnivora > Phocidae > Neomonachus > Neomonachus schauinslandi. The sequence continues at coordinate 6,313,666 of NC_058406.1, forward strand.
TCCCCAAGGGTTTCATCACCTGGAAAAGGAACTGTTAGTAGTCACCACTCCCCGTTTACTCCCTCCCCTCAGCCCCCAGGCGATCCCTCGCCCTCCTTCTGTGTCTATGGATTTGCCCATTCCGGGCATTCGCATAAATGGAATCAGATAGTAAGTCCTCATTTGTGACTGATTTCTTTCACTTGGCATGTTTTCACGGTTCATCCACATTGTGGCTTGTATCAATACTTCATTTATTTGTTATGGCTGAGCAAGATTCCATTGTATGGATATACCACATTTGTTATTTTTTTATGTTGATAGCCCACTTTCTGGCTATTATGAATAATGCTGTTATAAACATCTGTGTACAAGTTTTCGTGTGGACACATGTTTTCAATTCTTTTGGGTATGTACCTAGGAATAGAATTGCTGGTCATATGGTAACTCTGTGTTTAACTTTTTGAGGAACTGCCAGACTGTTTCTCAAACTGGCTGCAACTTTTTATATTCCTACAGCAATGCAGGAGAGTTCCAATGTCTCTCCATTTTCCTAACACTTTTTCTGATCTTTTTGATTCTAGGCATCCTAGTGGTGTGAAGTGGTGTCTCATTGTGGCTTTGATTTGCATTTCTCTAGTTCATCATGATGTGGAACATCTTTCCACGTGTTGGTTGATTCTTTGCATATCCTTGCTGGAGAAGTGTCTGCCTATTCCATTCCCTTGCCTCTTGTTTGTTTGTTTTTGGTTTTGAGGGGTAGGAGTTCTTTAGATTTCTGGATACCAGACTTTCATCAGATATATGACTTACAAAAATGTTCTCCCCTTCTCTGTGTTGTCTTTTCACTTTCTTGATCATTTTTATATCATAAAAAATCAATATTTTAATTTACATATATAATATACACATATATTGATATATATCAATATCAATATTTATATCAAAAAATCAGATATGATTTTTTATTTCCTTTGAAGTACAAAAGTTTTTATTTTGCTCATGTCCAGTGGACCTATTTTTCCCCCTTTGGTTGCTGCGCTTTTGGTGTCCTATCCAAGTACCCACTGCCTAGTCCCAGCTCATGAAGATTTACACCTGTATTTCCTTCCTTCCCAGTACAACAGTGTTTGGTTACCGTAGCTTTGTAGTAAGTTTTGAAATGGGGAAGTGTGAGGCCTCCAGTGTTGTTTTTGTTTTTCAATATTATTCTGGCCGTTTGGGGCCCCTTGCAATGCTGTATCAATTTGAGGGTCAGTGTTACCATTTCTTTAAAAAGAAAAAATAAGAAGCCAACTGGGATTTTGATAGGGATTTCTTTGAATCTGTATATTAATTGTGGGCATAACGCTATCATAATAATATTAAATCCTCTTATCCATGTACATGGGATGTCTTTCCATTTAGGTCGTCCTTAATTTCCTTCAATGATGTTTTGTAGTTTTCAGTGTACATTAGATTTGCTTTTGCATTTGATTCATAAAAGGCAAAGATTATCATAGGCATAGACCTTTTTGGATCTAACTTTTAACAACACTGTATTCTGAAATATGCATACTGAAAATTACCTAAAATACAAAGTACAATCTAACATCATACAACAAAAACCCACCCACAGCAAGAAATAGAACATTTCCAGCACACCAGAAACCTCCCCCAAAACTTTCTTCCCCTTCAGTCACTTCCTTGCTTGTTACAAAACCATTCATGTATGCATCCCTAAACAAAATGGTATAGTTTGCCTGTCTTGAGCTTTACATCAATGGAATTCACACTCTATCTTCCTTTTGTGTCTTCTGTTTTTTTGCTCAACAGTCTCACACAAAGCTCATTCATTTTGATCACTGTATCTAGTATTCATTTTGATCACTGTATTCATTCATTTTGATCACTGTATGGTATTCTGTTGTACGGCTAAAATATGTATCCATTCTACTGCTTTTGGACACGTGGGTTGTTTCCAGGTTTGGGTTATTACTAGCAATGCTGGAATGAGCATATATTCTTTTTTAACCAGAAAAAAATTGACTAAGAACAGAGGTCAGAAGCTTGAGCAAGCATGTTCACGGACTTTGCAGAGCAGAAGAGCAGCTGTGTTCCTTCTGAGTCACTTCAGAAGCCCCTGACCTCCTCCTGAGAGGACCCCAGATAATGAACAGACTCCAGCAGAGAGTGCTGTCGGTGAAGCCTCTCAGCTTTTTACGGATGTGAACAGTTTTAGGCTTGGGTTGTGCAACCAGCTCTGGGCTTTGGCACGTGGCTGGGCAGGAGCCTGGAATGGACTGCCCCTTTCTCCCTCCCACCAAGATCAGAGTCATTTAATCCTTTGGGTAACTGGGGGAGGAAGGGGGATAGAAGAGGTCTGGCAAGCTGCTTTGTCACAAACCGAGCCTGACTGTATCTCTCCTGCTTTATTGAGATGAAAGCCCTTTGCCCACCTTCCCAGGTGAGTGCTTGGCTCTTCTACAGGCAAGTTTGATCAGGAGATCGCTTGGTTTTCTTTGCACTGGGAAAAAACATTCCAAGAACCATTCAGACTTCCCACTATAGATAGGGACAAGGTGGGCGGGGGAGGTGGGGGGGTGGAGAGAAAGATATGGAATGATATAGCTTCAAATCACTTCCAATCAAGCTTGTAGCTAATTTTCCACAGCCTGAGCTCCCTGATGTTGCCCCGTGGGTCCAGACAGTAAGCAGGAAGTGAGACTTAAAACTGCCAGGTTGCTGGATGATTTTAAGCTACTGAGTGTGGTCTCCACCAAAGGGAGCCAGTGACTCCTGGCTCCGCGCCTCTCAATAGAGCTCCTGGGCTCTGCTTCTCCTATCCCAGGGGCTGTTGGTCCCCCAAGGAGGGCTGACCCAGAGACCAGTGGACCCAGAGAAGCCTCAGGCCCTCAGGCTGTCACTGACGTTCCCATCCCATAGGGAATGCGATGTCCTGTTAGCCACATTTTCCACTTCTGGTCTCCCAGTCCTCCTTTCCCCCTCCTCCTTGGGGACTTGGTAAGAAACTCAGATGGAGTCTACTTTTGACCCCAAGTCGTCTCTCTAGAGTTTGTGCCAAGTGAGCTGGAGGTCGTCTGCTGCTCCATGTCCAAGGTCCTGGCTCATCGCAACAGCCTTCCCGGCACTGCGATCACCTGACTGCAGAAGGAGGGGCCCAGACCTGGAGAGGCCCCATAGTCATGGCCAGTGGCCCCAGAGGCAGATTGGCTTTGGTTTGCTTCTCTCCCCTCCCCCCACCCCAGTCACCAGCACAAGACCCTCCTCCTTGGACAACCGCGAAAGGGGTGACAGTCTGATGTCTCTAAATCAGAGGAGTCCTGAACGATTTTCCGAGTGTAACGCCAACCTGAGCAACAAGCCATGTATGTGATTTTAAAGATTTATTTTTTCGGGGGGGGGGCAGAGGGGCAGAGAGAGAGAGAATCCTTAAGCAGGCTCCACACCCAGTGCAGAGCCCGACGCGGGGCTCAATCTCACAACCCCCGAGATCATGACCTGAGCCGAAATCAAGAGTTGGATGCTGAACCACCCAGGTGCCCCTTGATGTATGTGATTTTAAAAACTAGAACAGAGGAGGGACTTTTCCTTATGTTGCTGGTAGAAATGTGGGCTGGCCACCTTTCTCATTTCCCTGTTTGGAGGTGAATATGGCCCGTCTTGGCCCCTCCTGGCCCGGTACCAGTGAGCAATGGCTGTGTTGGGGAACCTGGCCCACACGGGCCCCTCTCGGTACTCCCCCCCCCCCCCGCCCCCAAGGAGGTTGTGTAACCCTGCATGCTCAGGAGGCTGCTGGGCCACACAGTTGAAAGACCAGGACAAGCCTGACCAACCACTGTTTCTGGAGTCAGGGGCCTCCTCCCTCTTCAAGGGGCACCATCTGGTGGGTCTATGTTCCTACAGAAGCCCTCGAGTCTCAGTGGGATGTATTTAAACTCTCTCCCAACACCTTGAGCCTCCCCCCTCCCCACCCCCAAACTCTGAAGGTTGCTGCCCCTGGCTTGCTGAGCACCCAGCGGCCTGAACCCACGGCCACCTGCACCCCCAGCCCTCCTGCCTGCAGAAACCCAGAGGACCTTGGTTTTGAGGAGCCCCTGGGTTGGGCCCCTGCACTGCAGTTCCCAGACGCTTGAACCCATTAGAGAGCTAAGCCACTGGAGGGAAAGGCTATTTTCCTCTATACCTCTACTTAGGGACTCACTTTGCAGGTAGGTCTGCCTACAAGTACACTTCAAGCCCCAGGAGAGAGTCCTTGCGGTACAGTGAAGACCCAAGTTCTAATCTCGCACCTCTGTCCTGACCCCAGCCGGTATGCAGAATTCCAAAGACCAACCCCCGCCCCCCAAGATTCCTGTCCTCTGGTTATTTAATCAAACGATAATCTAGATGCTGCTGCGAGGGAATTCTGAAGATGTAACTTAAGTCCTGTTAGGCCCTGAACGTTTGTTCCCCTCCCCACCCCTCAAATCCACATGAAGCCCTAACCCTCAATGTGATGGTATTAGGAGGTGGGGCCTCTGGGAGGTGATTAGGCTTAGATGAAGTCATGGGTGGGGCCTCGTGATGGGATTAGCGGCCTTACAAGAAGAGACCAGGCCGCTTGCTTCTCTTCTGTTGGCCGTGGAAGGATACAGCAGAAGGGGTCAGCGTATCTGTAAGGCAGGAAGTGGGCTCCCTCCGGGAACCAAATCTGCCAGCACCCTGGTCTGGGACTTCCAGCCTCCAGAACCATGAGACATCAACGTCTATTAATTAAGCCGCCCCATCTGTGGTATTTTGTCATAGCAGCTTGAGCTGACGGAGTCAGGTCCCATGTCAGTAGACCTCAAGATGCAAGGATTATCCAGGTTGGCCTGGCCCAGTCAGGGGAACCCTTCAAAAGCAGCAGGTTTTTCTTGGCTAGTAGCAAAAGAGGAAGCCAGAGAAATGTGAAGAGTGGGGGAGATTCCTAGGAGGGGGATCTGACGGGGGATCCCGCCGCCCCACTGCAATGTTGTGAGTGGGCCTGTGGGGGGAGGGGGGGGAGGCAGTGCAAGGGTTGCTGGGAAATGGCGGCAGCCTGAACCCACAGCCACCTGCACACGGAGCTGAGGACACAACCGGCCAGCGCTGGGAGTGCCACAGCCAGAGCACAAGACCCAGTGGAGTCACGACCCGACTTGCGACCTACAGAAACTGTTGAGATAATAAACTGGTGTTGATTTAGGAGCCAAGTTTGCATCATTGGTTACACAGGGATAGTAAACGGATACACCACGTGACCTAAAAGGGGCCATGTAACCTTGCCAATCCTCCAGTGCCTCATCCGGAGAATAAGGGCAGAAAATTCACGGGGTTGTTGTGAATAACGGGCTATTTGGGGATAGAGACAGAGCCCTGGGCTTGGGGCCAGAAGGCCAACACAGGCTCGTGGCACCAACTTGAGTAAGTGATTTAACTTCTCTAAGACTCAGTTTCTTCATCTGTAAAATGGAGCCAACAGCAGCTACTTCCTTGGCAAAGCAGTAGTAGCTGGGCACACGACCCCCAGCCAGAGACTACTTTTCCCAGAGCCCCTGGCAGCTACGTGTGGTCATGTGACTAGGCCTCACCCACGAAAGGTAATGGGCTGCTTCTAAGCGTGGGCCTTAAAACACAGCACACGTGGCCTCCCACTCTCGCCCCTCCCTTTCACTGAAATGCTGAGGTACCGAGGCCAGCCACACAGAGTGGACACGCAGACCAGGAACGTGATCTACAGGATGGTGGAGAAGGAAGATGGAAAGAACCCAGGTCCCTGAAAGGTGGGTGTTGCCGAGTCACCTGCTAACTGGGCACGCTCCCCTTTGCTGGTATGCCAGGGAGAAAGAAACATCTGTTTCCTGGGAGCCACTGGATATGGGGGTGCTCTTCATTATAGCACCCCAGTCTCTGCCTTAACCAATATGAACAACCAATACAGGCCACCTGGCTGGCTCAGTTGATGGAGCACATGACTCTTGCTCTCAGGGTTGTGAGTTCGAGTCCTACATGGGGTGTAGAGACTGCTGAAAAAGATCTTTAAAAACAAAAACAAACAGGGGGTACCTGGGTGGCTCAGTCGGTTAAACGGCTGCCTTCGGCTCAGGTCATGATCTCAGGGTCCTGGGATCGAGCCCCGCATCGGGCTCCCTGCTTGGGGGGAAGCCTGCTTCTCCCTCTCCCACTCACTCTGCTTGTGTTCCCTCTCTCACTGTCTTGCTCTCTCTCTCTCTCTGTCAAATAAATAAATAAATAAAGCTTTAAAAAATAAGAACAAACAAAAATAACCAATTCAAGGAAAATAGGTCTGGGGTTCTTTAGCCCAGGGTTTTATTTCGTAAAGTGGAATTATTATACATATGTCAAGTCATTTATTAATGCTTATTAAGTAGTGTTTGAAGAATATTGTATAATTTCAGTGAATCAAGGGTTCCAATGATTTATTCATTCCACACATATCTATTGAGCTGCTGCTAATTATCTGAAGTAATGACAGTGAGCAAAACCAAATCCTTGCCTTCCAGGAGTTTACCTTCTGGTCGAGAGAGATGATAAACAATCAACAAATACACAATATGTCCAACGGTGCTAAGTGTGGGAGAGAAGTAAAGCCAGGGAAGAGGGTCAGGGTGTGCTGGGGGGAGAGGGGGTGATGGGGGTGCTTCATACAGGTGTCCAGAGAAAGTGACTAATGGGATGGCATCTGACAAGATCCTGCCTGAAGTGAGAGAGCGAGAATTGGGACACACAGGGGAAGAACATCCTAGGCAGAGGAAAGAGCACGTGCAAAGGCCCTGAGGAGGATCATGGCTTCTGTGTTCAGGAAACAGCAAGGAGCCACTGTGGCTGGTGCAGCGACGGAGAGGAAAGAGAACAGAGGCAGGGAGAACACACAAGGCCCTCACTCAATGTGAGCGCTTTAGCTTTTACACACTGAGGGACATAGGAGCCACTGGAGGGCTGAGCAGAGGTGTGCCTCAAGCTCTTGTAAGAAATAAAGCCTGGCTTAGAGGCCCCTGCATCATCTAGGTGAGGGACGGTGGAGGCCGAGGTCATGGATACGGTTCTGGATGCAGAGATGATAGAATTTACTGGAGGCTCAGATGTGAGTGTGAGCCCATGAGGAGTCAAGGAAGATTCTAGACTTCAAAGATTAAAGGACAGAGTTGCTCTTCACTTGGAGGGAGCAGGTTTATGGGGAGGCAACGGCAGGAGGTCGACTCTGGACACGTTACGTTACTGTTGGACAAGCCAAGTGGTGGGGGGTCGGAGTTCTGGGGGAGGTCCTATCTGGAGATGGAAATTGGAGGCCATCAACGTAAAGGCAGCATTTAAGCCACGAGACTTGAGAGCTCCCAGGGACCGAGTATGGGAGCCTGGGGCGCTGCATGACTGGGGATGATGGGATGACTCGGTGTAACCAGAAAGATGTCTTTAAGCAGTGACTTTTTTTTTTAATTGTGGTAAAACATCTATCTATCTATCTATCTATATCACAAAAAATTGCCATTTTAACTCTTTTTAAGTACACACATCAATGGCATCGATGACATTCACAAGATTATGTAGGCATCGCCACGACTTCTAAAACTTTTTCGTCACCCCAAACAAACTCTGTACCCCTTAAGCAATACCTCCCACTGCCTCCTCTCCCCAGCTCTGGCAACCACGAATCTACTTTTTGTTTCTACGGATTTTCCTTTTCCGGACATTTCACACCAACCGAAGCAGATGACAGCGAGTGTTTTTGTGTATGGCCTCTTTCACTTACCATAATGTCTCTGAGGTCTACCCACGTTATAGCCTGTGCACAGCACTGCGTTTCCTTTTATGGCCAAATAATACTCCATTGTATGGATATTGTGTTTCTCCATTCATCTGTTGACGGACACCTGGGTCATTTCCACCTTTTGGCCATTGTGAATAGTGCTTCTGTGAATAAGCAGTGACTCTTAATGAGTTTGGGGAGGAGATAAAAGACATGAGCACCCCCTGCTTCCCAGAAGCCCTTCAGAATCTTCCAGAAGATGTAAGATTTCTTTTGCTTTATAAAGAGGGACCCTGGACTTCACTAGGTTGAAAACTCGGCTTTAAAGCAAACAGGATTAAGAGAAAACGTTCACTATGAAGAATTATTTAACAATTATGCAGGAAACATTGTTATACATTACCTAATATATTCAATAGGAACATGGGATCACCTGTCTCTCCGTAGAATTGAGTGCTTGATAAGGGCAGGGACCCGGTCTATGTTGCGCACTCCCCACTTGTGCGCTCTCTCCCTGACAAATAAATAAAATCTTAAAAAAAAAAAATGCTGATAAGGGGCACATATCTACCCTACAACAAATCTGGCTTTATCAACTATTTGGATAATTACAGTGCATTATAATTGTTCTGCTTTGTAATAACAAGTATTTTATTTTTCACCTTTATCTTTTGGGTCCACAGCCATCACTAGATGGGCACAGGGGACCGTGGCATAACAAAGGTGAAGAGCCTGCTGTGGGGTTTTGCCTGGCTTCCCCCTCTGCTGTCTTCCTGGGACACACACTGTCCTGGACCCCGACTGCCAGTCGTTATCCGGCTATAGAGTAGTTCCACCTCTCGCCACGCGGAGGCGCTGCTTCCCCAGGTCAGGGAAGCCCAGGGGCAGGTTCAATGCTTCCTCCCTCCCGTCTTTGTCCTAACCAGGGCTGGCAGCTGAAGCTCCTGGGAGTTCCCCCCACCCCTTTTCTCTCTCCACCCCCTCTCACTTTTTAAGATTTTAAGTAATCTGTACACCCAACGGGGGGCTCGAACTTACAACCCTGAGATCAAGAATCACATGCTCTACTGACTAAGCCAGCCAGAGGCTCCTCCCTCTCCTAAAAAAAAAAAATTTTTTTTTTAATTACGAAAATTTCAAACAAGTGCAAAAGTATATGAACCCCCCAGTGGGGCACCTGGGTGGCTCAGTTGGTTAAGCGACTGCCTTCGGCTCAGGTCATGATCCTGGAGTCCCTGGATCGAGTCCCGCATCGGGCTCCCTGCTCAGCGGGGAGTCTGCTTCTCCCTCTGACCCTCCCCCCTCTCATGTGCTCTCTCTCATTCTCTCTCTCTCAAATAAATAAATAAATCTTTAAAAAAAAAAATTTTTTTTTAAGGTATAGGGATGCCTGGGTAGCTTGGTTGAGCGTCTGCCTTCAGCACAGGTCATGATCCTGGAGTCCCGGGATCGAGTCCCGCATCGGGCTCCCTGCTCGGCAGGGAGTCTGCTTCTCCCTCTGACCCTCCCGACCCTCCCCCCTCTCATGTGCTCTCTCTCTCAAATAAATAAATAAAATCTTTAAAAAAAAAAAAAAGTATATGAACCCCCAGAAAGCCATGAACCAGCTTCAATAATTATCGCCTCACGTGGGGAGCGTCCCAGACCTAGCCCAAGACGGGGGTATCAGAGTCTTAGGGCTCCCAAAGCTCGAGGACCATTTGGGAGCCACACTGTAAGCCTGGCCCTGCCTCCTGGGACACCCCAGGTGACCGAGTGCAGGTCTCCAGACCACACTTCCTGCCCTCCCGACCTCAGCCTCCGACATCCGCCCCACCCCCACCCCCTGCCTGAAGGTCTTTTCCCAGCTCTGACCAGAATTCTCCTGCTCACACTCATTTCCTCTCGCTGAGGCCCCGCAGGACTCGGGGGACAGCTGGCTCCCATCCTCTGTACCGTCACTCTTCCTGTGTCTATCTGGAAGGCAGTATTAAGTAACCCACGCCTCACACCCTTGAGCAACCACCCACAGCCACATTCTGCTGGCCACTGAGTCTTAACGCGGCTTCTGCCTGTGTTGGAGAACAGACCCAGGAGTCGACCATTTCTCGCCTTTTCAGACTGGAAAGAAATTGTTGAGCGATTAAACGAGATTTTGAAGTGCCCAGAAAAACCCGAGATAGGTTGAACTGTTTCCCCTCCTCCATTCATATGTTGAAATTCTAACCCCTGGAACCTCAGGATGGGACCTTATTTGGAGACAGAGTCTCTAAAGAGGTGATTAAGTTACAATGAGATCATTAGGGTGGTCCTAATCCAATCGCCTTATAAAAAGGGGAAATTTAGACAGAGGTGGATACAGAGGGGAGCCCATGTGGAGACATGGGGAGGATGGACGTCTACAAGGCCAGGAGAGAGGGCTCCAAAGGAACCAACTGTCCTGACACCTTGATCTTGGACTTTTAGCCTCCAGAACTGAGAGAAAACAAATTTTTGTTGTTCAAGTTACCTGGTCTGTGGTTGCCAGGGCAGCCCTAGCAAATTAATATAATCCCCAAATAGATGCAGTTCACCAAACTGAAAAAATCCCTTCCCGAATTCTGATGAACCACAGTTTCTGATTACCGCGAGAGGCAGCCCCAAGCATAGGACCTGAGTTCCCTACATGTGTGTATCCCCCGGGGGGCCCTGGGTTCAGCTGGAGGGAGGATTCTGGTCCCACTCAGCTCTACTCACCCTGACCCTCTGGGTGAGTCAATCACCGTCTTTTGCTGGAGCACCTGCTCTGAGCCAGGACCTCCTGGGAAGTGGGCACCAAGGCCTGAACCCATACTGGGTTATGAGTTTGATGTGCGACGACAGAGTCCTCGTGACCTGCAGCCTGAAGGCCTAGGGAAGGCTGATCGTCAAAACAGCGACACAATTCATGGGCAAAATGAAAACGTGGAACCCTTGTCCAAAAATTACTACAAATTTCAATTTGGTGATAGTCCAAAGGCAGGCCCAGCTAAGCACACAGGTGACACACCCATGAAGCCCACCTGGCTGTTAGGGGGCAGCAAAGGGAAGCTCGGGGAAGGCCAAGTGTCTAGGGCACAGGGATGTCACCAGAACAATCGACTTATCATGTTGGCGCCCCCAAATCCATGGCCAGTGGGCGTGTGTGTGTGTGTGTGTGTGAGAGAGAGAGAGAGAGAGAGGGAGAGGGAGAGAGAAGTAGCCCCTCTTTGTCCCAACCCACTCTAAACTCATTCCCAGAGGCAGCGCTGCTCTGCCTGTCTCCCAGAAGTTCTAGAAAGATAAAGAGCTAGATACATAACCAAGTACATTTCTCTACTACAGTCAGATACAAAGATGCCAGAGTCTATCCTACCTATCTGCTCTAAAGACTGCAGAAGTAAATCGCCACAAAGACATGGGTTTCCTACAAAGACCGGAAGGGATGCAAAGCCTGCTGTTTGTGTCCTTATTATCCGGGAACTTCTGCAGGGGAACCGTATCCGAGAAGCACCATTTTTCTGGTTTCTACGTCAGCCTTACGAAAAGCAAAGCCAGACACGAAAAGAGGTTACTCGCAAATAATTTCACCTGAACTCAATAGGCCAGTTAGACCACAATCCGAGAGTGTGGTCCCTTTAATTTAAAAGTTCAAGATCCTGAGTCAATTGGTGGTTGGGAGAAGGCAGGCATTCTTCACTTCTGCCTAAAACTGGGAAGAATGTAAAGACTTCGGCTCAGAAGCCATCCCAAATGCTGCCTTGGTCAAAACTCCCGTGAGGGATCTGAGCCTTGGTCGCTCATTGCAGCCGGCATTCCGGGCATTCCTTCGGCCCCACTTCAGCCCACGCCCGGCTCCACGGGCCTGGGGAGCAGAGGGGAATGTGTGGCCAAGTGGGCATGGGCGTGGCCAGTCCAATGTGCGTTACAAAGGGGCCCTCTCTCAAGCAAGTCCTCTGAGCGCTGGGGAGAAACAGAACAATTCCCACAGGAATCCAATTTGCTGAAGAGAGCCTGGCTGCCCACTTTGCTCTCCAGCATTAAGAGAAAGAGGGCTGGCGTGGACCAGAGTAGAGGTCTCAAGGCCAAGGTTAGACTCAGAAAACCTCTCTAAGGGGTCTTCTGACTTACATAAAGTGGTCCAAATGGAAACAGGCTCATGTCCCACTCAGTGCTAGGAAGCACCGAGGTCAGCAAGACAGAGGCAAAAAAGATGGGGTCCAGGCAGGTGGGCATGAGCAGGGGAGGGCAGACAGTGGCTGGAGGAGGGGCAGCGGGGGCATGGGGAGGTTGGGGGGGTCACAGCAGGTGTTGTCCTTGGCCTGCAGCAAAGGTACCAGAAGCCCCATCCCCTCACGGGCCCTCGAAGCTTGTCTTAGTCAATGGGGTCAGAGGAGTAAACCACTGACACCTCGCTTCACCTCTCGGACTTGCGTGAATTCCCATAAGCACTAGATTGGAGGATGGAAAAAATCAGTGGGACAAAGAACTGGAGTACTCACGGCTCAATCAGAGACCACAAAGGCACCACCTCGAGACAGACAAGGACCAAAGGCTGGTTCCAGTGGGCTCTGTCAAAGCGAGGGGCCTGCTAATGGATGTGCCTTGTGGTCCAAGACCTGCACAAGTAACCAGTGTGTCTTTGCTCTCCAACCTCTGGTGGCTTGGGTCTACTCCCTGTTGCCATGGCAATCCGGCTGGCCACACAGTTCACTGGACCCAAGGCTGGCATCTGCAGATGGGGCTGGGCAGACCCAGAGAATTAGACTATCTTTTGCTGAGCTCCCACGGAGGAACCTTCCTCACCAGCCACTGGGGCAGAAACACCAGCCACTCCTCACTCCTGTCAACATCCTGGGCCTGGCCTAAACTGAAAAGGAAAATTCTCCCCAAGGCAGACCCATTTCCTAATGCCCACCCAGGCACGTTCGCCAGAGCTAATGACTGCCTTCACAGTTTGCCTCGTGGGGGAAGAGAAACGGTGAAGTGTGTTTGTGTTCAGGCCACTCTGCAAAGCAGGTCCACAGGGCATGGATGCCACCCGAGGCCCATCTCCAAGGACACGGGGCAGCGGTGAAGAGTAGGATTCTCAAGCCAGACTGCTTGGGTTCAGATCCTGTCCCTATTTCTATCAGCCACATCCTTTGTGACTTTGGCACTTCGTATGTCTGTTTTCTTCTCTGTAAGACAAAAATGACAACAGACCCTGGCTCCTGAGAGACTACATTTCCAATGCTCAGAACAGGGCTTCACACACACTTAAGTGTTCTGTCAATGCTGGCTTTTATTACTCCTGTGTGCAAACTTCTCCCAACCAGACACATCCCATACCCCAGGCCTGGTGCTTTTTTCCTCTCAACATCCGTGAGCAGACCGCGCCAGGGGCCCTAGAGCTTGCTCCCCCTGAAGCCCTTACCAACCAACATGGCGGAGAAGAGCTTCCAACATCCTGGCTCTGGCGCTCATGCTGGCCCCGGGTGCCTCTTGCTGTCTCTTCCCTCTGGGGCCCATCAACGTGCAGCACTTCTAGGGCAGTATACTTGCTGATTGCTTCCTTCACTATTACTCACAACAACCAGCTAAGACACTGCCAAAGAAACACTCACAGCTGGCCCTGCTGATGACTCAGGGGGGAGGCCGGTTCTGCTGCTCCCGCGGACCTGTGGATAGGAAGGGAGTGTAGGGAGGAAGGATGGGGCGCTGGACACAGTGGGGACCGGCGACAGATCCCAACCGGGCTGGCCCGCGACTCACTGACCAGGAGAAAAAAAAAAAAAAACAACAAACCAAGTCAGCACTTCCCTGGAAAAGAAAAAGTTAGGAAGCGACAGTAGTCTTAAACCCGCATGGCTATACGAACGGGGAGCGAGAGAACAAAGCAACCCCAGCTTGCTCCCCCATCCTGGGCACCCCTGAGAGAGTGCAGCAGTCAGAATCCTACTGGGGAAGCAGAAGCAGAAGGAGATACAGACGAAGAGGTTTATTTCAAGGAACTGGCTCACATGACTGTGGGGCTGGCTAGGGCCGCCTGGCAGGCTGGTCGCTCTCAGGCAGGAGCGGATACTGCAGTCCACAGGTGGGATCTCTTCCTCCTCAGGAAAACCCCAGCTTTGTTCTTAAGGCCTTTCAACTGCTTGGGCGAGGCCCACCCACGTTATCGAGAATAATCTTTACTTAAAGTCAACCGATTGTAGATGGCACCCACGTCCGCAAAAAACAGCACCTAGCTTGGTATTTGGCTGAATTACTGGGTCCCGTGGCCTGGCCAAGCTGACACCTCAAGATGCCCATCACAGTGGCTGCTAGAATATCTAGTCACTAACTGCTTTGGATGCGGACCACCGATGGACAGTTTACCTCTTCATGGGGGTGAGGACACACAGGGGTGTTCCCGGGAGGGTCGCTCTGTCCCCTACCCCAGCACAGGAGGTCCCAGAAATGGGTTCCAGGCAAGCTGTTGCGGATGAAAGCACCTCACGGGTGGGCATGGTGTCTGCCCACCTCCTCTCCTAGAGGAGAAAGCCCCTCTTTGGCCTTCCCCACACTCAGCAGGATGCAGAGCATACAGCGCCTCCGTCCTTGACCGCTAAATGTCCAGTGGGAGCTGGTGGGAGTCTGCTCTCACCTTAGTCTTCTGCCCCCAAAACAGATGAACCCGTAACGCCCTGCCTAAAAAGCAAACCAGACTATAATTATGGCTTTTTAGTGCGGAAAAGATGCCTCTGATAAGTCCAGTTTTATCCCAAAGGTAAGTGCCAGCAGAGCATGTTTGTCACGTCAGGGCACCATGCCCAAGAATCACCTGGAGGCTCTGGTGAGGTGGGACTTCTGGCTCCACACTGGAGCTTCTGACCCAGAGAGTCTGGGATCGGGCCAACGGCACTTTCTACGGTGACCGTCCTCAAGTAAGCACGGGGACAAGCAGGCGCCTGAATAACTCCCAGGCTGGCTGGACAAGGTGGAGGACCCCCAAATACTGAAAACAGAAGCAGGCTCCCCACGGTGAAGACAGCTATGCGGGAATTAAGCAATAGCAGTTAAGCTTGGTGTCTGTGAGCACAGTGAGCATTTGGGACGGGCTGGCCCTTCCAAAGATGGGGTGTGAGAGGCGGGAATGGGCTCATGAGCACTCACTGGCTCAGGCTGGTACTTGGCACTGCTGTCAAGGTCCGATCAGCATGGTGGCTGTGCGTCTCTCAGGGATGGGGCACGTGCTGAACCTCAGCAGAGGTCAAAAGCACTAACAGAGGGAGGGAGACAAGGAACTGCTGATTCTTGGATCCAGCCTACCCTCTGGCTCAGAAAATGAACCAAAGGAAAAGATGGCTCAGAAAAGCAAGACCAGATGTATCTGCTACCGCTAAGCAGGCCCTGCTCCTGATTTCCATGCAGAACTCCATCTTCTGAATCTAGGCAGTGACCTGGGTGAAGGTATCTGCCTATGGAGGCTACTCCCCGGGCACTGGGGCTGGCCTGGCAGTTATGACAGCCAGGAGGGGGTCCTTCTTCCTCCTCCTGAGTCCAGGGTCCTCAGACAGAGAGGACAATCTTCTCAGTCAGAGAGTCAGACAGGAGAGGTCTGGACTTCGGGGACAATCTTCCTAGTCGGAGAGGGGAGGCCCGGATTTCAGGGACAATCTTCCCAGTCAGAGAGGGGGGGTCTGGACTTCAGGAACAATCTTCCCAGTCAGAGAGAGGAGACCTGGACTTCGGGGACAATCTTCCAGTCAGAGAGGGGAGGCTTGGACTTTGGGGACAATCTCCCCAGTCAGAGAGGGGAGGCTTGGGCTTCAGGGACAATTCTTCCAGTCAGAGAGGCGAGGCCAGAACTTTAGGCAAGGGTGAATAATCAGTCAGTGGATGAAATCTGACTGTGTTCCACAAAGTATAAAGCACACAAGTCAGCAATCTTTAGCCAAGTCAGACTTTCCTGCAAAGTTGCAACCCAAGGTCAGAGTGAATGTACTTAGATTTGAATGTCCAATCTCTTCTACTGAAAGGCCTTTGGTGAGCTTCTGCTGCATTAACACAAGATGTTTAAAAGGCCTGGGGCTCGGTTCAGAGCCCTGATTTTGCCTTCAATTCATTTCTCCTACCAGGGGCCCTCTTGAGCCCCAGGCCCAACACCTCTCACTGCAGAGCCAGGGCCGCTGGTCCAGAGAGGCAGGAGGAATACAAGAAAACCGGAAGTCATCTCTACCAAGGGAGTTTTAAGTTCCCAGAACTTAAATTTTAGGCACTAAAGAAAAAGTGGATTCTGGCAATATAGCTCTTGAATGTTCCAATTCCTGGAAAAAGAGGCGCCCTCCTTCATCCAGGAGATGTGGAAATTCATCCAGGAAACCTTCCCAATCCGACAGCACGTGTCTCAGCAAGTACGAACGTAACTTCTGCATCCATCATCTACTGACTGTGCACCTATGATCTGCTGACCCCACTCTGGTGTGGGGACGGGGGGAGGGCCAGGAGGCAGGAGGACATCCTGGGCCTTGGGGGACGCACAAAGAAAGAGATGGGCAAGAAATCACAGCTGTGCAAAATTATAACCGTGAGCAGTTCTGAACCATGGGAACAAGCACTTCTAAAATGCCCAATCTGGGGGCAGAAGTGTGGTGCTGAGAACAAGTCCCAGTTTTGTACCACACGCTCCCTCCCCTGCCAGGCTTGGAGAGGAATCCGACGATTTTTACCACGATTTTTACCACCAGCCTTAGTTAAGTGTCCTCTTGCATTTCACAATGATGTTGAAAGCTGGGAGGAATTTTTCTGCTCTTGCGCTGATCTCCTCCAGAAAACCTGACCCAGCGGCAGGAAGGTGATGGGGGCTCAGAGGAGTTTCAGAGACCTGTCCAGATCTGTGAGTGACTTCCATCCAGGTTAGAGCCTGGGCAGAGAGAAACCTGCCTTAAGAGTGGGGGATCTCACACTAAAAAAGAGAATGACAGGCCAATATCCCTGATGAACATGGATGCAAAAATTCTCAATAATCGAGAATTCAATAGTACATTAAAAGAAATATTCACCACAATCAAGTGGGATTTCTTCCTGGGCTACAGCAGTGGTTCATTATTCACAAATCAATCAATGTGATACATCACATTAATAAAAGAAAGGATAAGAACCATATGATCCGCAGTAGATGCAGAAAAAACATTTGACAAAATATGGCATCCTTTCTTGATAAAAACCCTCAACAAAGTGGGGATAGAGGGAACATACCTCAACATCATAAGGCCATATACGAAAGACCCACAGCCAATATCCTCCTCAATGGGGAAAAACTGAGAGCCTTTCCCCTACAGTCAGGAATGAGACGGGAACGTCCACTCTCACCATTACTATTTAACATAGTACTGGAAGTCTTAGCCTCAGCAATCAGACAACAAAAAGAAATATAAGTTATTCAAATCAGGAAGGAAGAAGTTAAACTTTCACTATTTGCAAATGACATGATACTGTAAACCCGAAAGACTCCACCAAAAAACTGCTAGAACTAATCCATGAATTCAGCAAAGCTGCAGGATATAAAATCAATGTGCAGAAATCTGTTGCATTTCTATACACCAATTATGAAGCAGCAGAAAAAGAAATCAAGGAATTGATCCCATTTGTAACTGCACCAAAAACAATAAGATAACTAAACCTAACTAAAGAGGAAAAAGGTCTGTACTTTGAAAACTACAGAACACTCATAAAAGAAATCGAATACGACATAAAGAAATGGAAAAGCGTTCCATGCTCATGGATCGGAAGAACAAACATCGTTAAAATGGCTATATGACCCAAAGCTACCTACGCAGTTAATGTAATCCTTATCAAAATAATACCAGCATTTTTCATGGAGCTAAAACAAATAATCCTAAAATTTGTACGAAACCACAAAAGACCCCGAATAGCCAAAGCAACCCTCAAAAAGAAAACCAAAGCTGGTGGCATTACGATTCCGGACGTCAGACTCTATTACAAAGCTGTCATCATCAAGACAGTATGGTTCTGGCACAGAAGCAGACACATAGATCAGTGGAACAGAATAGAGAGCCCAGAATTGGACCCACAACTTTATGGTCAACTAATCTTTGAAAAGGCAGGAAAGAATATCCAATGGGAAAAGACAGTCTTCAACAAATGTTGGGAAAACTGGACAGCAACACGCAGAAGAATGAAACTGGACCACTTTCTTACACCATACACAAAAATAAATTCAAAATGGATGAAAGACCTAAATGTGAGACAGGAAACCATCAAAATCCTAGAGGAAAACAGAGGCAGAAACTTCTTTGACATCGGCTGTAGCAACTTCTTATTAGACATGTCGCCGGAGGCAAGGGAAACAAAAGCAAAAATGAACTGTTGGGACCTCATCAAGATAAAAATCTTCTGCACAGTGAAGGAAACAATCAACAAAATTAAAAGGCAGCCCACAGAATGGGAGAAGATACTTGCAAATGGCGTATCTGATAAAGGGTTGGTATCCAAAATCTATAAAGAACTTCTCAAACTCAACACCCAAAACCCAAATAATCCAGTTAAGAAATAGGCAGAAGACATGAATAGACACTTTCCCGAGGAAGACACCCAGATGGCTAACAAACACATGAAAAGATGCTCAACATCACTCGGCATCAGGGAAATACAGATCAAAACCATGATGAGATACCACCTCACATCTGTCAGAATGGCTAGAATTAACAACACGTGAAACAACAGATGTTGGCGGGGATGAGGAAAATGGGGAGCGCTCCTACACTGTTGGTGGAAATGCAAACTGGTGCAGCCACTCTGGACAACAGTACGGAGGTTCCTCAAAAAGTTAAAAACAGAGCTACCCTATGACCCAGTGATTGCACTACTGGGTATTTACCCAAAGGATAAAAAAAAAATACAGATTCAAAGGGACTCATGGGCCCCAATGTTTATAGCAGCAGTATCAACAATAGCTAAACTATGGAGAGAGCCCAAATGTCCATCGACTGATGAAAGAATAAAGAAGACGTGGTACATATATACAATGGAGTATTACTCAGCTGTCAACAAGAATGAAATCTTGCCATTTGCAACAACGTGGATGGAGCTAGAGTGTATTATGCTAAGCGAAATAAGTCAGAGAAAGACAAATACCGTATGACTTCACTCGTATGTGGAATTTAAGAAACAAAACAGATGAACATATATAAGGAGGAGGAGGAGAGAGGGAAACGACAGAGAACAGACTGAGGGGTGCTGGAGGGAGGTGGGGGAGGGAATAGATGGGTGGTGGGCATTAAGGAGGGCACTTGTTGGGATGAGCACTGGGTATGGTATGTAAGTGATGAATCACTGAATTCTACTCCAGAAACCAATATTGCCCTGTATGCTAAGTAAAATTTAAAGATATAAAAATAAATAAAGAAGCCTAAATACAAGGTAAAAAAAAAAAAAAAGAGTGGCAGATCTCAGGGACAGGGCCATGAAAGACTTACTTGGATGTTTTCAGCCTCAAAAACTAATCGTCAGTCCAGGTCGAGCGGACCAGCTTTTCCAGAGGGGCAGCCAGCACCCCCGCTGCTCCCAAATTTCACAAGCCACCTGTGCCTGCCCTTGGAGAAAAGAGAAAAGGTCACACATCCCTGGTGGGTGATACTGGTGCGTGCCTGTCCCTCCCTGACCCTGGGTGAATGGCGAGCATGTCTGCTGGCCCTTAGGGGCTGCCTGCCAGAAGCCTGTTGCCTCTGCTCTCTGCAGAGCCGGGGACTTACTCATCTAATGCCTCTGAGTATGAAGAATCCTTAAGTGTTTCCCAGTCTAGTCCTTACCAGATGGACGGCTTAAACAGCCAACTCTGGGAGGCAGCAGGTTCATCGGGAGGGAGAACAGCTCACATGCTTGAGGACCACCCACCCGGATGCTCACTGGGGAGAGGGGTTGTCTGGCAGGTGAAAGGTGAACAGCAGATGCCATGATTGTCTAGAACTGCCCTTGCCTTAAAAGAACGGAGTATAAAACACATGTATTTTAGGAGTGAGCGTAATTGTCAGTTATTGACCGCCCCAGTCAGTTAGAAATCTGAATAAATGTCAAGTTTCTGACGTAGCAGATCCTGGTTGCCTGCCCCAAATCCATGCCCCTCTGCTCCCGCTCAGAGGCCCTGACTTGGTTCAGGTAAACCTAGCCTCCCCTCCTCAAGTCACATGCCTCACGAACGCCATCCCGACAGGCCCTTCCCTTGCCACTGACTGGTTGGGGCCGGGGCCTGAGGCATCACTGTGGCCAATGAGATGTGTGAGAAAGTCAGCCGAGGCTTTGGAAAGGGTTCTCTCACTCATAACAAGACAGGCCCAGGAAGGGCTGGCCAGGAGCGGAGCTGGTAGAAGACAACGTCAGTATACGACGGCCGAGCAGAAATATGGAGAACCCAACTCCTTGACATCCCTAAGCCACTGGATACAACCCACCCCGAAACTGCTGACCTCCAGACTTCGGTTTTGTAAAATGTTTACTGTTCCGATTACTTAAGTCATTTTGAGTAGGACTTGGCTCTTACTCGCAGAGGAAGGAATCCTAACTGATACATAGTCTAAGCAATTTGGACATCACAAATTACCTTGGAATTTGAAAAAAAAAAAAGGAAACCATTTAACAAAAACATCTCTGTTCAACAGCAGCAGAAACAGCATCCCCATCCTCTCCCTGCAAAAGTAGACCAAGCCAGGAGAGTTTAGGCAGGTGGCCCCTGCACTGTGCCCTTCCCGGTGACCTTGTGCGGGGTGGTGTTCCATGATGGCAGCAGACAGGAGAGCGCATGGACTGCTCAGACTTTCAACCAAGTCCTCGGTTCGGGTGGGGAGGGGGGGTCCCGGGTTTGTTCTTCAGACCTGTGCGCCCTTCCTGGCCTCGGGCCAGAAATCCCCCAAACGCTAAGGGCTAACTACAGTGGGGGTGAAAATGCTAGAGACAGGCTTTCACAAGGAGAGATTTCAGAACTTCACAATTTCAAAATAAAATCCAGCCCAGGGGGTTGTAACATAAATTTGAGTTTTGGAAGAAGCCCAGACTACCCACCCCCCACCACACACGCAATGTTTCTCTGAGTAGGGACTGAGGGAGCTGCCCCATTTTAACACGGAGCCCTGCTGCTGGACAGAGGCAGCCCCCAGCCCAACCCCCCACCTTATGGAAAAGGAAAACAGCCCCCCAACCACCATAAAGCCTTCCATAGGCTTTCCATCTGTAGTTCTAAAAAACCCTTGTCCCCAGCCCTCCAATAAGGATCACTGAGCACCTGGGATACTGTTTCTGGACCTTGCCTTCCCTGCCACCGTTAAGCAACCAGGCTCCGTAAGACATTGACTTTTTGGAACAAGGGATCAAACAATTAGGAATGTTTTTCTAATGCCAAGGCCAAATTTCCCACAAACAGAGTAAATCCTCTAGAAACAAACTCAGGATTTTCTTCACTCATCCCAAAGGTCTTTTTCCCAAGGTGTAAGTGTTCCCTGAAGTTGAGAGTGAACTAAACCAGCAGCAGGGGGGGCGGAAAAAAAAAAAGGTGGGTTACCTGCTTTGTGGGCTGAGGGAGGATCGGGGACTGGGGACCGCAGACCGACCTCAAGGCTGGCTCCACCTGTCCGACCTGTCGGGCTTGCCGCCTCCGGGTCTGGCACCAGGCTCTGCTGCTAGGAGCTGGGCCCACTGCCAGCACCTGGGCCCCTCTGTAGGTGTGCGTTCACCTGCGGAGAGGTGCTCCCCAGGCTGTTCCCACCCTGTGACCCCCCACCGCCAGCCCATCCGCACCAGCACATCCTTCCTGAGTCCTTTGTATCCAAGCCTAAAGCTGGTGGTGAGAAAGAACAAAAACGAAGAGGAAGGAGAGAAGAGGAGACAGGAAAAACCCGGTTCCCACACCCACCCACAGTCCCTGGGTGAGACGGTCAGGGCGGTGGAGCTGGGTGGGACCAGGAGCCTGAGCAAGGCCGTCATGGTCATCATCAACGGGAGCAAATTCCAGGGCTGCTCTTTCCCTCTGGGTGGCTATTTTGGGAAAGCAGCTTTACTCCAGCAGACTGGCTACCGCCGACACTGGAATCCGGAAGCCCCCAAGCTCTGCCAGGCCCCAGCGCAGGTAAAGGCAGGGGGAACGGCCCCAGAGAGCAAAGGGCAAGTTCCAGGCGCCCTCAAAACTCTGCTCTGAGCACACACGGGCCCACCCATCCCACTTGTCCCCAGGCCTTCACGAAGGATCACTGGGCACCTGGGATACTGTCTGGCTTGCAAGAGGGGGTCCTGGCCTGCTGTCTGAACTGGGGCGCTGATGGGCACAGCTGGTGGGGCTGCTGGTACCGGGCCCACCAATGTCACGGCCTTTTTCTTGCTCAGAGTCCTTGGTGGCCAGATCTAGCTTCTCTGCCCTTGCATTCTCTGATGCTCGCCAAGTGCAAGTCCCTAGTGAGCGTGTGAGCTCACGGCATAGGTGTGTGGGAAGGAGGCGGGCGGGGGGTGCGGGGGCATTCCAACCACTGCTCAAGTTCAACTGCGTGCTTTGGAGGCGGCCAAGTAAGCCGAGCCTCTGAGAGCCACCGCAGCAGAGAAGAGCGGCACCCAAGAGCCGTGAGCATAACCGAGATCTTCCGATAACCGGGGTTTTCCAGTGCAAGGGCAGATGCTAAGTATAAAGTCCCTACCGGGAAGCCAGAAGTCATTTCCCTGAGCAGACAGTGAGGCAGGGAGAGCTGCCCGAGGGAGAAGCTTGGTGGAACTCAGGCAGAACCCGACCTCCTTCCTCGGGGTCACCCCGCTCCTCAAAGGAGGAAAGGAGAAGGCTGCCTGGGCCAGGCGGGGCCTCAGGGCACCACTGTGTTTTGTGAAGCCCCACCTCAAAGTCAACAGCGAGTTCTGGCCCCCAGAGGAGGTAGCAAACCGGCCAGTCCTGCTCAAGGGGCCTGATGCCCAGCAGTGGGCCATGACCCGGCTGGGTCTATCCTGGGGCCTAACTCTTCCTCTTCCTCCTCCTCACTCTCAAACAGCCAGTCCTGGGTCACAGGCTTTCAGAAAATCCCCCAAGCCCCAGCCAACTTCAGGCCGCCCTGGCCCTTAGATCATCTGCTAGTCACTGGGCTAAGACCCAAACTGATGGGCGAGAAATGCTGAGTGATTTCAGAAAACCAAACTGCAAAGGTGCTCACGATAAAATCTTCGGCGGGAGCACCCCAAGCTCTGAAAGACTCTAGGGAAGCACTTACCAAACAGGCCTAAAAAAGAAGCTGAGGCTGCTTCCCCCAATGTAGTAGACAAGAATCTTTCAAATTTACATATAAAGTCCCATGATAAGTCATTTGGGATCCCCCAAAGTAGGAAGGCGGCTTGTGGTTACAGCAGGGTGAGTCAAGGAAACAAACAAATGAGCCGGATGAGGTCAGCCTTTTGGAAAAGGAACAAAGAAAAACTGCTCCCAGGCAAGAGGCAGCTCATGATGCCCAAGCGGTGGTCACAGAACGCCCATTTCTGAATCCTGGAGTTCAGTGAGTCTCAATGGGGGTGGGGGGGTGACCTGTCCCCCAGGGGACATCTGGCAATGTCTGGAGACACTTTGGGTTGTCACAACTGGAGACGGGAGGGTGCCCCTGGCACCTAGTGGGTGCAGGCCAGGGACGCGGCTAAATATCACACGGCACACAGGACACCCCCAAACACAGAGAATCACCCTGCCCCAAGTGTCAGCAGTGCCATGATTGAGAAAGAGCCTCACATAACGCAAAATAGTTTTCTCTCTTCTTTAAAAGTCCTGGGCAAATGGTCACCTTTAGTCACTGGACATGTCCCTCAGCCCCGAGGGCCACTGGTGGGGACCCCTCCTGTCTGTGACGAGGCTGGGTGCTCACGGGCTCTGCGTCTTTGGAGGGACCTCTGGGAACAGACCGCAGCTTGGGCGAGCTGCCCAGCCGCTGGCCGAGGGCTCCGAGGGCTCCGGCCCTCAGAGCTTGCCCCCCGGCGGCTCAGCCCTGAAGGGCTCACACTGAAGCTATGGAGAAAGAAGGATGACACCTACACCGTCACAGCCAACGGCCTCACCCTGGCAGGTGCTTCACGGGTGCCGGCGACCTTTCACACACTTTGTCCTGCCTGAATAAATAAGAGCCTCACGCATGAAGCATTCTGCGCTCCTGACCTGCCAGCCCAGGGGAACAGCAGAGGCCCCACGTCCAAGTGCACAGGGGTGCGCCAGGGAGAGCCGGGCGCATCCACCTTTACATCACATGAAGGCAGGGCATGGAAGCTGGGAAAGGATCGAGGGTCCACCCCGGCTCCCCGGGATAAGCTCCTGACTGGTGCGCCCCCGGGGTCCGGAGCTGAGCTGATGGCAGACACATCTGGGGGGTACCCCCGCACCTAGCTGTACACCTCTGGATGTGAGTCCCGCAGAGAGAGCGGCTGCGGAAATATAAGGAGCACATCACGCTCCTGGAGTCTTTTCTGGTCTGCCACAGGCTCAGCAAACGGTCAACAGAAACCAACCCAGGAGCCGGGCGGACGGGAAGAACACAGGCCCAGAGCTGACAGCGGCCGCCTTTGGGGAGTTGGGAGCTCGGGGGAGATGCAGGCCGGACATGGGCCTAACCCACAAACCTCATCTACCTCTGACCGGTTGACTTTTTATGAGTTACTACTAATTTTATCATTTTAAAAGAGCATTTAAAGTAAAAGAATGAGGGCAGAATATCTTGTACAGACACCCAATTTCCTGGGATTATGCCTCACCTGCTCAGGGAACCCTCCACTGCAGGTTTGCATGGGCAGCTGTCCCCGGTCACCAGACCCCAGAAAACCGGCCCGTGCAAGACCACAAAGGCCAAAGAGAAAGGGTAGAGGCGGCGAGACGGCGCCTGGTGCCAAACAAGGAAATGAGAAAACCGGCCCACGTGCCAGGCCAGGAGCCTGGGCGGGAGGGAGGCTGCAGGCCCGACACCCCCATGTCTCCTGCCAACACCCCCTGAGCAGATGGCCGTCCCCACCGATCGTCCCCTCAGACCCAGATAAGGTTCTGGATCCACTGCTCACCACTGAGGTTCGCACTGAGGAAAGTCATGCATGGCTAAAATCCAGAAGCTTGCCAACCTCTCGTTACCCAGCCTGCTCTCAGTTCGAACGAGGCACTGCACCCCCACATCCCGACCCCTCGGGACCTGAGATCTGGTTTTCCACTTAAAATTCTGCCTCAGGGGCGCATGGGTGGCTCGATTAAGTGTCTGCCTTCGGCTCAGGTCATGATCCCAGCCTGGGATCAAGCCCCACGTTGGGCTCCCTGCTCAGCGGGGAGTCTGCTGCTCCCTCCCCCTGTTCCTGTGCTCTCTCTCTCCCTCTCAAATAAATAAATAAATAAAATCTTTTAAAAAAATAAAATAAAACCCTGCCTCAGCCTCAGGCCTGAGCTCGGCACTGTCCCCACCGCTTCGACCTCTTACTTCTTTCCATCATGCATTCCATCATGCATTCCGGGCTCCCCTCCACTGGCTTTGTTACCCACAGCCTGGCGAATAACTCTCACATCAGGGTCACCTTTCCAAGCCCCCTATCCTACAAGAGGGACACAGACACCTAGAGACAAGGCCAGAGCTGGGGGGACAGGGGCTGACCCAATGGGACAACTCACAAACTCTAACATTCTTATGAGCATCTACTTTCCCCTAACATCAAAGGCAAAACCAGAGGTGCAACGTTTGGCGGTAAACCATCACATCTTAATACCGTATACACCTCATTAACTGTTGTAAAGAAAAATAAGTAGGTTGAGAAAACAATACTCAGAATAATAATCTAAAGTTTGGGGGCGCCTGGGTGGCTCAGTCGTTAAGCGTCTGCCTTCGGCTCAGGTCATGATCTCAGGGTCCTGGGATCGAGCCCCGCATCGGGCTCCCTGCTCCGCGGGAAGCCTGCTTCTCCCTCTCCCCCTCCCCCTGCTTGTGTTCCCTCTCTCGCTGTGTCTCTCTGTCAAATAAATAAATAAAATCTTTAAAAAAAAAAAAATCTAAAGTTTGTGTCTATGTGCATCTTTAGCTTGCACATAGGCAAGCTAATATCCGCTACAAAGGCAAACAAAAGCAACGTTCCCAGTGGGTTGGACAGAGAAGTCACTTCACTCACACAGGTGCAGTGAAGGGGGGCATGCAAGAGGGAAGCCGCTCCCCATAGCCCCAGTCCGGGGTCCTGGAAAGGGCTGCCGGCTCTGGGGGTTAATAACCGGTGATCTGGGATGCGGGACCGCAGAGAACAGAAGACATACAGAAGCCAAGTCAGTGAATTAATGCGGGAACCTACTGCTGTCCCTCAAAGGAAGGGCTCAAGCATCAAGTTTGTTTATAAGAGCATCAGGACCCAGTGTCCGAATGTGGGCGGACAGCTCAAGGCTGGCCCGAGAGACGTTATAAGGGAGGGATGTGTGTGGACCCCCAAGTGTTGTCCCTTCTGCTCCTGTTCCCACCTATCGATGGCTCACTTTCCACCTACACCCTCATGTCCTGGACGTCCTCAGACCTTGCCAGACCACTGGTTCACTGAGCTAAACCTGCACTCAGAAGAATAACAGACCCCGTGATTTGCAAACTCATCATCGGCTGAGTTGGGAGCCTCTTCCTGGTCAGGGGATTTCTGCATTCGAGGGCAGAGTGAATCTGCTATCTGGCTTCAGCCAAAAGAACAAAGCTCTCATTTTTAAATGGCAGCCACAAACCAGCTCACGGAAGGAGCCTGCGTGGGGGTGGCAGCGGCAGGGGAGAGCTCTCCGAGATCGCAGGCCGGGGTCTTCCGCACCCCGATGCTGGCTTTCCCACCGCTGTGCCTGCCCCGAGCATCCTTCCTGCCAGCTTCACCAACTGGCTCCTGCCCATCCCTCAGGCCTCCAGAGGGACGCAGCCCTGCTGGATTCAGGACGGCTGGCCTCTACAACTGTGAGAGGGTCAATTTCTGTTGTAGGCCCCCCAGTTTGTAGTCAATCTGTTACAGCCGCCACAGGAAACACACCCCAGGAGTCATCCATTAACTCATGAGACAGCAGCGGGGGCGGGGGGGGGGGGGGGGAGGGGAAGGGGGGGGGGGGGGGGGGCGGGGGGGGATGCTGGCTTTCCCACCGCTGTGCCTGC
>NC_058406.1:6340600-6435636 GCF_002201575.2 Neomonachus schauinslandi
CAGGGAGGGAGGAGTGAGAGAGAGGCCTCTGAGCAGCCCGAACTCCTATGACCAAGTTCCTTCCCTTCCTCAGAAGGTATGGTCACCCCCAATGTGATGTTTTGTGAATATTCACATACTCTGTTCATCAACAGTCTGCCTTCGGCTCAGGTCATGATCTCCGGGGTCCTGGGATCGAGCCCCGCATCGGGCTCCCTGCTCAGCAGGAAGCCTGCTTCTCCCTCTCCCACTCCCCCTGCTTGTGTTCCCTCTCTCACTGTCTCTCTCTCTGTCAAATAAATAAATAAAATCTTTAGAAAAAAAAATCAATAGTCCCCTTGGATAAACAGTCACCCCCAACGCGACAGGGAGCTGAAATTCAAAACCAGGTAAGTGACACAACTACTATGAAACGGAAGCAATGAATCAAAGCCATGCTTTGTTCTCCCATGATACCCGCTCCCTTCCTCGGATACCGGGGTGGGGCCGGCTGCCCTTGAGATCCCCTCGTTCACTCGTACCTCACACACAGTGCCGACCTGCCACGGCGATGCGAGTTCCGGACCCACAGTGATTCGGAAGCAGAAGCTCAGAAGGGCGGAGAAGGTTTGCTGCACTCAGATTCACTGACAAAACCAAAGGGAGACAAGCGGGGGCAGAGAACAGAAGGGATGGAAATGGTCTCAAGCATAGCGGCCAACATTAAAGCCCCGTGCTCTGAGGCTGGGGCCTTCGGGCCAGTTCCACACTCCGCAGCACAGACACGAACGTCCCACGCGGTAATCTGGTTCGGCAGGAAAAGGTGAATTGTGTTTATTCTGCTTTAAGAAGCACACTGTTCCCTTTGCCTGCCTGTCCCTGCGGTGGGCTCCGGGGTGGTCCCCCTGCCCACAGGGAGCGACACCACCCACGGTGTCCCAGGCAGAGGGCGTCCACTCTCTCCTCCTGGTTCACACCACCCTGGATGCCGGGGAGGGAGGCGGCCACGACCGGACCAACGCCCTGCGCGGTATGGGACGCACAATGCAGAAGGAGGTCGCCAAAGTGTGTGGGACCCGCAGACACGGGAACGAAAGGAGGAAGGGATACATCGACGAAGGGATGAACGTTCAAGTTTTGGAGAAACGTCTGAATTCTTCACTGGGCTCCTCCTTCTGTCTCTGCTGACTCTGCCTCAAGCTTGACTTCTCTCATAAAATTCCTGGGACCGTTTAACCATGGAAATAGCCGTGACAGCATTAACTCCCTGGAGGGCAGATACCTGTGATACAGGCGGATCAGGAAAAAATGCCAGAAATGCTGCTTGGTGTCTTAACCACTTTTTTCTTTTAAGTTGCAAAGTGTTGGTATGACAGGAACCTACAAGGACAAAAGATCCACAAATAAAATGAGAAACTGCGGTATGGGGTGGGGGGCACCTGGGTGGCTCAGTAGGTTAAGCACCTGCCTTTGGCTCAGGTCATGATCCCGGGGTCCTGGGATCGAGCCCCGCATTGGGCTGCCTGCTCAGGGGAAGCCTGCTGCTCCCCCTGCTTGTGCTCTGTCTCTCTCTCTGTCCAATAAATAAATAAAAATCTTAAAAAAAAAAAAAGAAAAAAGAAAGAAAGAAATTGCAGTGGAGAGACCCCAAGGTGGCTCCCACGATGGCAGCCTCCTGGTGTTCACACCCTGGTGCCTTCCCTTCCCCAAAGGGGGGTGGGGGAGAGACCCGCGACTGGCTTCCAACCAGCAGAATATGGCAAAGATGGTGGGCAGCCCCTCCCACGGTACAGTCCCCTAAGTGCCTGCATACCCATTTCCATTCCCATGGCATCCTGCAGGTCACCGCCTTCTCGGCAGCTGCTGAGTCATGCCCCATGCATTCGAGCCCGGCTCTGCCATGACCACACTTATGTCTATGTTTCCTCATATGTAAAATGGGGACAACAATAGTTTCCTCACAGTGTTGACACAAGGATTAAATAAGGTAAGGTTTGGAAAGTGCTTACAACAGCGCCTGGCACACAGTAAGAGCTCAATAAATGTTTGTTATTTATGCATGACTTATGCACCTTCTGCCGTCCTGATGGGACTACAAAGTCTGCGAGGGCATAGACGGTCTGTCTCACCGGCTGTTGACCACAGCCTTCGACCCGGGGTGGATCGAGGAGTACCAATGACCACCTCCCGGGATCCTCCTAGCAACTGCACACAGGAGTTAAAATGGGTTGGGAAACGTTCAATTCTTGCCCAGTACCCCTGAGGAAATGAGGGGTAAAACGAGGACCATCGCACTCACAGAGGATGTTCTTTATATTTCTCCGCTGCCATAAAGAAAACTTGTAACAAAGTTAATTTGACACATGTTTAAGGAGAAGCAGAAGTGTTAGCCTCCAGGACAGTAATTAGGCTTCAATGGAAACAGTTCACATAAATGAGCATAATTAGCACTATGCGATCACCGTGGCAGCTCACATTTCTGGAAGCATTTGAGCAAAGGTGTGATTCTTTGGTGCAGGGAAGAGAATGAGAGAGGCGGTGGAAGAGTTTGCTTTTTTTCTCCAGTCAGTGTTGAATGATGTGGTTTATGAGTGGCTAAAGGGGAAGGAGGGTTTGAAGCATTTGGGTGGTTAGATGCATTTGAGGGGATGGAACAGTCCTCAGCGGGAGCCAAAGTGGGGTGCAGGCTTGGAACCGTGGCGCAGTCGGCGAGGGGAGTTATGCCTGAGACTTGACAGGGAAGGAGCCCAAGGTGAACTCTGCCTGGTCTGAGGTTCTTACTCTGGCTGATTCCACTTCTCCCTCCAAAGGCCCATGCAGTCTCCCAGGGTCCGTCTGCATCTACCCGGCGCCCCTCATCTGGTTATGCCCAGGGAGGGGGTGATCAGGGCAGGAAGATAGCTGGGCGGTACCCGGGGTGAGTAACTTCAACACAGCTCCCTCCCCGAGCCAGCAACTTTCCCAGAAGATTATCAAGAACTGTTTCTCCATCTCTCCAGGTCAGAGGCAAGGGATGTCAATCTCCTTCGGGGTTTGACAACACCTTCTGACAGCCACCAGCCTTGCCGAGGTCCTGGAGGAGGGGCTGTATCGAGCGGGGCTCGATCACGTGGTCTAGGATTTGAAACTGGCCTCACCCCACCATCGGTGGTGGGTTTCATAATAAAGGAGTTATGAGGACAGCAGTCTTATCCACTTTCATTTCAAGTCTATTTTAATGAATTTTATCGTGACCCGATGTGACAGCCTCAGAATATGTTTAATGCCAGGATTAGGGATCAATTTGATTCAAGTCAGCTCACCCCTGCCCCCCACCCTGCTACTGCCAAGATAACTCTTTCTCCTCCAGATGGACCCTCCCTTTCTTCCTCCTCCTTTCCCAGGGGAGGTGACAGGAATAGGGCAGGTGTGCCCACGTGCAAGAGGTCAGGTGGGAAGCTGGGAGGAGTGAGTCAGCACCACTCTCAGAACGGGACAAGCAGAGCATCGAATGACAGTGCGGTAAGAGGTCACTTGGTACCACAGAGGTCAAGGTAGGGCCCCAGGGTGAGACTGGTCAAGACCGTGGGCTCCATGCACGGGACCTCCCCCACGAGACACGGGCATCCCTTGCCACCTGCTCATAGCTAGCAACTCCGGAGCAGGGTGTATCTCGTTTGTATCCACCCAAGGCATTTTCCTCCACTTAATGAATTTTTTTTAAGTAGGCTCCACACCCAGTGTGGAGCCCAAGGAGGGGCTCGAACTCATGACCCTGAGATCAAGACCCGAACTGCGATCAAGAGTCAGACGCTGAACCGACTGAGCCACCCAGGCGCCTCCATTTTACTCCATTTAGATATCTGCAATCCTAGCTAGCAACAGCAAAAATGAAAGCATCAGTTTTTAGGAAGGGGAAGTTGAGAGAGACATTTGCAATGCAAAAATCAATCAAACAACTCCAAAAACCTCACTAAATCCTATCTATCAGTGTAGAGGAAGGTTCTTCTGATTTAGCCAAAGCACTGAGTATCTGTGAAAGAAAAAGCCCTTTATCTCTGTGGATGTGTCTTAAGAGCTGTCACAGCATCCGGCCCCATCGTCCATACATGTTATCTCATGTACTTACACCGCGACTCTACAAAGGAGGTCCTAACACATTAGCCTAATTTTAGAGATGAAGAACCAAACCCAGGAAGGTTAAGTCCTGTTTGTGCAGCTAATGGCAGACAGAGGTGGGCCTGGACACCAAGTCCTTGACCAGGAAATCCTGTGCTTCGTGGACACTGCGGGCCCCCACAGGAGCCCAGGTGCTTATGAATGGAGAAAACCGATCCATACCGGCTGCCAAACCCCGGCATCTCGCAGCCTCCGTGTGGCATCTGCTGCCAGACCCAGAGGGGAAAGCCCCAAGGCGAGCCACCAAACGCTCTCATTCCTAAGGACTCTTGAATCACTGAAGCTGAAATTCAAAGTAGCTCCCGCCGGCCCTCCCCGGCTGCACACACACCAGCAGCCCCCACTGTCAGCCTACAAGATAAAGGTGCCGATTTCTATGGGTGTTGGAGCTCCCTACCTTAAGGTCTGATGTAAATCGATGTTTCTGTTCTCTGTCCTCACATGAGAGATGCAGGCAACCTCCTCAGACCAGGCAGCAAGTGCAAACTCAGCCAGAACTGCTGGGGGGCTTTGGGGGTGGGGCTGTGCCCACATCACCCTAAGGAGGGGAGCCCCCCAACCTCCCACCTCACAGAGCCCAGAGGACGTATTGTCAGGTGCCCCACCTGGGCTGCCTGGCTCTGCCGGGGCGGGGGGGAGGCTCCCTGGCTGCTCCCCCTGCCCCTCTAGCCACCGGGGGCCTCACTATTCTGCCGCATCAACTCTCCCTTCATAAGAACCTTCCAGCCATCCACAATCCAGCTCCTGTAACAGACTTCGAAACATACCTTGTGCCTTCCTCATTCTGCTAATTCCATCCCCTTCCACGTAACTCGCCCTGCTCTGCAACTGTCTCAGAACCCTGGCTGCCCTCCCAAGCTCAGACCCAACCCTTCTACTGCCACAGAACTGTCTTGGCCTCTCCCCAGCCCTGTGAGCCCCTGAAATCCCAGAGCATCGACTACCCTATTGCATCCCCCAGACGGCCTTTCCGCTCTGCACACCAGTCCTACCACTTTTTACGGATGCATACAACCATGCATGCATCTACCCGTCCAAGCATCCCACAAGTATTTATCAAGTATCTGCCATATGCCAGGCAGTGTTCTGTCCCTTCTCCTATCCATTCTCTCCCCACTCTCCAAGATGACTGTTTTCCACCTTCTGCTCTCCCCCAAACCTCCACCACCCATCCCCTCAGCAACCTCACCCCATCTTGTGGCATTAGGGACCATCTTAGTCACACCCATGCCCCTGCCCTGACCAACCTCCTACACTCCAGGCTCCAGCACCCAAAACCATCTCCAGTTGGGTGTCCAATAGGCAACGTACTGGAGCCAAAACACAATTCCAGATCCCCATAAAACCCTGCAGCCAGCTCCCCCCCGCCGATAAATGATCCACCCTTCTGCGCAAGCCACGGACATTGGAGACATCTTTGTCTCCTCCATGGTGTGTCCTATCTCCCCGTGTCCATCCAGCAGTAGACTCTGTCGGTTCTGTCTTCCAACCCTCTGCCTCTAGCCCCACGCTACAGCCCCGTCCAAGCCCCTGCGTGGTTTCCAGCCAGCCCAAGGAACAGCCTCCAGCAGGTCTCCCTGCTACCACTCTTGGCTCTGGATAGTCTTTACACAACAGCCAGAGTGATAGTTTTATTTATTTATTTACTTTAAAGATTTCATTTATTTGACAGAGTGAAAGAGAGAGGCTCGATCCCAGGACCCTGGGATCACCAGAATTTTAAAATGTAAGATTTCTTTTTTTTTTTTTTTAAAGATTTTATTTATTTATTTGAGAGAGAGAATGAGAGAGAGAGAGAGAGAGAGAGAGAGCATGAGAGGGGCAGGGTCAGAGGGAGAAGCAGACTCCCTGCCGAGCAGGGAGCCCGATGCGGGACTCGATCCCGGGACTCCAGGATCATGACCTGAGCCGAAGGCAGTCGCTTAACCAACTGAGCCACCCAGGCGCCCCTAAAATGTAAGATTTCTAAGTCCCAGGGCACACAAAGCCCTGGATGATCTGGCTCCTGCTTGACTTCACCTGCTACACTCACCTCCAGAGTCAAAGGCTTTCTTGCCAATTTCTCACAAATGCACCAAACACAGGACCTTAGTGCTTGTGACCCTTCTGCCCGGAGACCCTTCTCCTCGTCTATTCAGGTTTCTCCTCAGTGACTTAAACCCTCCCTCCCTCCCCCATCAACACTAACAACCCCTTCTTGGCACTCTTCACCTTCCTACCCCTTCATAGCATTTATCACAACCTAAACGTTTCAAATGTTCATTGTGTCCAGGTACCACCTGTTTCCTCCAACAGAAGATCAGCTCCACAAAAGCAAGGATTTGCCTTTTGGTTCATTGCTGTACTCCTAATGCCAAAATAATGTTGGCACATAGCAAGGACTCGATAAATATTTGCTGAAGGAATGAATGAATGACCTCCTGTGGCCCGAGGCTGGGCAGCCTACAACCAGGGGCAACATCCACGACATCATTCATACTTTCATCTTCCTCCACCTCCTGGCCCAGGGACAAGGGCAGGTACAGGGCTGGGATGGCAATCAGCTTACACGACCACTAGCAGGCTGTGATGGAAGGACCTGGGGACCGGTGTATGTTTAGGATTATTGATTAGTGATGTGCACCAAGG
The DNA here is from genome assembly GCF_002201575.2 of Neomonachus schauinslandi. Taxonomy (NCBI): domain Eukaryota; kingdom Metazoa; phylum Chordata; class Mammalia; order Carnivora; family Phocidae; genus Neomonachus; species Neomonachus schauinslandi. The sequence goes on from NC_058406.1 coordinate 6,347,345, forward strand.
GTAGGGAGTAAAAGTACAGTCTCGTGGCTGCCACATCTGTTAACCAGGGGATCCTTGAGGCCAGACAGACAGCGGGATAGGAAGGGCAAAGCAGGCCAGTCCTGGCCAGTCCTCAAGTTTGGGATGCTCAGGAGACAGGCCACTAACCCACATGGCAGCAGATGCCAATGGGCCCCAGGGTCCCCGCTGACGCTGCCCCATCAGCCCTCTGCCCCTGGACAGACCCTCAAGGAGAATGTTGGCAAGTACAGGAGCCTCGCCTCCTGCCCAGACCCCCCCCTCCCCCGCTCAGGCGACCATCTCAGCGGTTACTGCACAGCACTTACGCACATGCCGGGATGCCGAGACTCAGGGGAGTGGCCCTTTGTCCCAAAGGCATCTCCGACTTGGGGGCAGAGGCAGAACTGGCCCCACATACAGTGGGCCACTCTGCCCCCCTGATGTGGCTCCCAGCATCGGCTAAAGGATTCCAAAGGCACGAATCCAGGAAGCCCAACCACTCCTTGCTGCAGGAGACCCTCGTGAATATACCCGGAGGGCACAGGCCCTGGGTCTTTCTGCACAGCCATGCTGTTCCCTTGCTCCCTGTGCCCGAGCAGGCACAGAAACAGTGAACACACAGGAGCATGGGTCCTGTCTTTGCTACCAGGCCACAGCCACCTAACCTGAAGGGGGGGGGTCCTCCACACTGCCATTTGCTGACCCAGTCTCCATTCTGACCTGCAGCTCCCAGCTGGCCCCCGCTCTGGCCACTAGGGGTTGGAGAGGAGGAGGGCTCATGTTCACCTTAGGGACCGGAAAGAATGAGACCCCTTCTCCTGTTCCTCTCTTTCAAATGCAAGCTGGCAGACTGGACCCCTGTTATAACATTACTGTAGTGACCACGGACTTTTCATACTGGCCGAGATCTGTCACGGCCACCCTGGGCAGCTAGTCTCCATGTCCCCACTTTCAGGAAACCGAGGTATTTGCTCCCATCGTAGGTGGGGAAGCAGCAGCAATAAAACCAGAGCCCCCATTTGCACTCCCAGACCAGTGAGCCCTCCTGCGGCCACCACGGAGAGCGAGGAAGAAAGAAAGCACCAGCCACGCAAAACGCAGAAAAGGAATCCTCTCTCTCCAGAGATTATGGAATCAAAGAGCATTTTGTTGCTTCTTGGAAATTTTTCTCCTTATGACTCGGAGGCCACACAATTCAACAGGGTTCCCATTATTATTATTAAAGTTCCTGCCTCCTTCTTTACGAACTTTCAAACAGACTGAGAACACAAGCGTTTACCTGCGCTCACCGTGGGACGGGGCGAGCAAGTCGCGCGGGCTTCCAGCCCCCTCCTCCCCGGGGCTCGGCTGCAGGGCTCCCGCAAAATCTCGAAATCCCCCCGGATCTGGGCGGTCACTGAGGGAAGCAGCCGGGCTCTGAACAAGCCCAGGCAAGCCCAGGCAGAGCCCGCTTCTGGGTCCTCCTCCTGCGCGCACCACCCGGCCCTGGGGCGGGGGACGCGGCTCTCCAGCCCGAGACCCCCGAAGTCGGCTCGCCCCAGACGGGTGGGGCGCCGGCCTCTCCCGCACCTGAAAAGGGAAAGGGCCAGGTGGCGACGGGAGCGACGCTGGGGGCGGCGCCAGCCTGCGCGGGCTTCGGGGCGGGGGCGCTGCCGGCGCCGGGGTCACGTCGGGGGGTGGAGAGGGTGCGCGCCGCCCCAGGCCCCGGCGGGGCGCCCCGGAGAGGGACGGCGCGCGCTCGGGCCGTGGGGTCGGTCCGCCCCCCGCAGGGGCCCGGGCGCGCCTCCCGGAGCCCACGTCCCGGGCTCCACGGCCGTCGCCACCCTTCCGGGGCCCCTGGCCCCTCCGCGGCGGGACCGCAGCCCGGGCGGGCCGGGGGCCTGTAAGAAAGCAAACAGAAACCGCGGAGCGCTCGCGATGCCCAGCCCGCGCGGCCTCTCCCCGGGAAGAGGGGAGAAGGCACCCACGTCGCGTCCCGGGCGCGGGCGAAAGAGGTGTCCCGGGTCTGGACCTGTCGTCGCCGACGCTGCCAGCCCGGAGAGCTCCGAGGTCCCACGCAGCCCCGGATTTAAGAAGACGGGAAAGGACTTCCAGGGCCAGGACCGGGCACCCCCGCCGCAAGCCACCGCCCGCCGGCCCGGCGCCCCGCCCCCACTCACCGCGCCCCCAAGTTCCGGCGCTGCGGGCCACTGGGGGGCCTGGGTCCGGCGCGGCCCGGGGCGCAGGAGGCGGGGGCGCGCGGCAGGGCTCGGCTCGGCCGAGGGGCCGGGCGCAGGCTTCCCGCACCCGCCTTCCAGGGTCCGTGGGACGAAAGCACGGACGTGCGTCGGGAGCACGGAGTTGTGGGGAGGAGCCGGGCCGCCCGCAAGGTGCGCGCCTCCCATTTCTCGGGGTTTCCACGCTGCCCTGAGCCTGGACTGGGACGCCCTCGCGGTTGGTCGGAACGCAAGTGCAGGGGCGGCTCCAGTGACCTTCCTCTCTCGGCTGTGGGGAAGGGGATCCCCAGCCACCGCCCCGCTCCCAACCATCTTAGATCCCACTCAGTCCGACCTGGTCGGGACCTCGGGACCTTTGGGGGACAAGCTGCCCGGGCGCTCCCTCTGCAAGTGTTTCTGCCCTGGGGGTTGTTGCAGGACAGAGGTCTCTTCGTGATAAGCCAACCGTCCTCGCAGACCCACACTCACAGCACTCGCAGGACTACTCCGCGCGATGCTCCCGTGACCACCTAGCAGGCACCGGTGTCTTCCACGCGGACGAAACTGAAGGGCGAAGGTCCTTTCGGTGATGCAGCGGCTCCCTGACGCGACAGCAGAAGCTCATTCGTCTTGTACTGGGGAGAAAATGGCCCTTGTGGGGACAACTGGGAAGCGGCTGCTGCCCAGGTGGGTAATCACATCTGGGCACGCTGGAGGGAGCAAGTGGAGGCCAGGTGTGAGCTGCTCCATTTGATGGATGAGGATCCTGAGGCTCACAGAGATTAGTCTGTGTGGAGCCCAATGTCTCCCAGACTTTTCCAGAACAGTCCTAAAAGGAAAGAGCCAGCCAGCAGGTGAGAATGCCCAGGTGCAGGAGGATGGTGCAGGAGGAAGATCAGGCCGACCTTCCCCACACCAGCAGTGCAGGGGAGGGGACAGTTCCCCACCCACCCTCACCCCAGGATGGCCATCACCATGGGGCAGATGGAGTGAAGATGGCCTTCCCAGATCCTCAGAGTCTCAGGAAGATTCAAATGAGGCCAGTGGTTCTGGAGGCCGCACATGGAGATGGAAAGGAGAAGGGGGTTCTACTCCTGATTTGCTGATGGCCTTGAGCAATCATAATCAGCCTTGAGCGCTCTCAGTGTGCCGGGCATCATTGGGAGCCCTTCCGCAGGCAGTCTTGTTCAGTCTTCAGACAGTCCCGTGAGATTGAAACCAGTACTGCCCCCGTTTCCAGGTGAGGACATCGGGGACCACAAAGGTAAACTTTGGCCACCATCACGAGGAGGAGAATGGGCCAGAACTAGGACCCCATGCATGTCTTTGAGACCCCCAGCCTCACTCCTGAAGCGCTTGCCATTTTGCCTCAATTTTGCAAATGGCTTAGCCTCTCCAAGCCTTGGTGTCCTCGTGTGCACAGACAGCATCAGGTCCACGGTAAGGATTCAGAAAATCCTGTGGAACCTCTGCTCCTCCAGGCAATTGGATGCACAGCACTAGAAAGAATGCCTGCAAAAGGCTGCACTTTGGGGCATCCCTAGCTCATCTAAGGGACCTCTGGGAAGTGCCAGGCCCTGAGGATGCATTAGCTCTCCGCTCTATGCATATAGACACCGGGAGCACCCTGTTGGAGAGCCTCTGCCCTCAGCAGCCCTTTCTCTTCTTGCTTTCCTTGAAGAGCCACTGAAAGGCCTTGACCTGGGCAGCCAACAGTCTAATGAATTCCTTTTGGAGACACCAGGTTCTGGCAACTAAAGAATTGGATTCTTACCCACTTTTTCATCCAGAGAGGCCAAACTGTATCCAGACCTTTTTTTTTTTCTTTCCGTTAAGCTTTTTTTTTGTGTAAGTGAGGACTGTTTTACAAAGTATATGCCAGGGCGCCTGGGTGGCTCAGTTGGTTAAGCGACTGCCTTCGGCTCAGGTCATGATCCTGGAGTCCCGGGATCGAGTCCCACATCGGGCTCCCTGCTCAGTAGGGAGTCTGCTTCTCCCCCTGACCCTCCCCACTCTCATGCTCTATCTCATTCTCTCTCTCAAATAAATAAATAAAATCTTTAAAAAAAAAAACAAAGTATATGCCAAAGTCTATCTCACCATGTCCCCAGTTCCACCAGGCTCGAGGACGCCGAGTCCATCTGTATTTCCCCTAGGACCCACCCAGCACCCAGCCATACACATACCCCTAACTTACGGAGAGGGGGGCTACGGAAGTAGCGTGGACAAGCTTTGAGGTAAGCCCGCCCGACCGCGCCGAGTTTGCATCCCCAGACATGGTTGTGAAACAGTGTGCCCAGAGGCCTTCAGGCCTGAAATGTAACCACAGATGCCCAAGGAGTGCCGCTCTCCGGTCCACCTATGGATCGATCTTGTCCAAAACTGTGAGTAGAAAAAAAAAAGAAGGATAACAATGTCCTGGGGTTAGATCATGGTGATGGGTGCACAGTTTTGGGAATACACTAAAACCTACGAATGGTACCCTTATAAGCAGTAAAACTTATGGCAAGTCAGTTATATCTCAGTAGAAAAAGAAAAAAGGAGCCACCATTCTTCCTTACTGGCTAGAAAGACGCGGCAAGAACCCAGCCAGTCATTTGAAAGTCTTGGCACTGCTGATATTCACTAACTGCTAACTCCCCAACTTAGAAGATCTAATCCAGGTTGTGGGTAACACTAGGCTACGCCAGGGCTCTGGCTGTGACCGTCTCGGGCCAAGTGGCCAGGAACCTGGGGCAGCCTGTCCGTTCTGCCCTCGAAGACAGGATGACAAGGACACAGGGCCCCAGACTGGACCCTGCAGAAGAAGGGGTTCCTGTGGGGGAGGGGCCTTCCCCACTGCAGCCCTGACATCAGAGAGTCGCTTGGGAGAATAACGGTGGGGGGGTCTGCGTGTGCCTGTGTGGCCTGTGGGGGTGCCCCGGGGAGCCCACCTAGCACTACAGAGTCCTGTGTGGGTCGAAAAGCACAATTTTCCAGGCCCCGTCTCTGAAAAAGGAAGCCCAAGTTGACTGGTTGGGTTGGTGAAGAAATCGCCACCGGATTAAAAATAGCAAATAAATGTAAGAAGTTAAAATGCTGTACAAAGGGGAGAATTACTTTGAAATGTTTACTCATTGCTGTGCTGATGGGGCATTTCAACTAAACATAGTTTTAAGTTCTGTTTATTTTCCAGTTCCTAAAGTCAGCCTTTGGCTTATGCATCAAATCAACCTTTTTCCTAATTGAAGACAGAGAGAGGTCAGCTTATTCTTAGGAGATCTCTATCTATGGATTCATTGATCGATCCGTAGATATTTAATACATATGCTTACATACATACGTTATTTACTACTGTTTATCAGGTCCTTATTATATATGTTATACACTGCTATGTGTTTTATAGACTTGGTCTCACTTGACCCCCAGCAGCTCTATGAGATCCTTAATATTATGCCCATTTAGCAGGTGATATATTGAGTCTCAGAGAAGCTTCTGTCCCACATCCTTGTTTAAGGTCATACAGCTTAAAAGTGACAGACCTGGGGTGCCTGGGTGGCTCAGTTGGTTAAGCGTCCATCTGACTCTTGATTTCGGCTCAGGTCTTGATCTTAGAGTTGTGAGATCGAGCCCCACATCAGGCTCTTGCGCTCAGTGGGGAGTCTGCTTGAGATTCTCTCTCTCCCTCTCCCTCTGCTCTTACCCCTCTCTCAATAAATAAATAAATAAATACAATCTTAAAAAAAAAGTGACAGACCTGGGATTTGGATGTTTGCTGAACCCCAAAGGCAGACTTAGCCTCAGAACACAGGGGCACTGTCTAACAAAGGCTGCAGGGACAGTGGGGGGGGGGGGGGGGGGGAGGGAATCCTCTCCATTTTTATTGGAATGAATGAAAACTCCCCAACTCTGAGTCCAGAGAAGTGAGACTTGCCAAGATCTGTTTGCTCTGTCTGCAGCTTTCATAAATATACATAACTGGTACCTCCCATTTCTCCAACTCAAAGAGGAAAATAGGGCCAGTCTCTGTCCGAAGGATCCTCCCCCACTCTCCCCCCGCAAAGAACCCTGGGAGCAGCAGCTAACCCCAAGGCTGCCAGTCCTGCGACTGCCCCCATCATCCCTCCAGAATAGATCTGGGACAGTCAGGTGGAGGGCTGCTGGTTTCCTCAGGCGCAGTTGGGTGAGGTGATGGAGGAGGATGCCCCATGTCTTAGACAGGGCTGACCCACCGCCCTCAATGTCTAGCTCTTTGGAGACACAAAGTCTTGCCAATCCACACATTGGATTACTTAACAAAGACTTACACTGGGGGTCTCCCTTGGCCAGGCTCGGGCCCAAGTGCTTTACAGAAATGACCTTGTTTAATCCTCTTAAAAACACTAGACTTTTATTATTCCCGTCTTACAGATGAAGAAACCGAGGCACGGGGAGGTTAGAAAGCTCCCCAAGGTCATGCTGCTAGTTTGGGATGTGAGTCCAGGTGGTCTGGCTCCAGAGTCCTCCGCAACCCCCTGTATGTGCTACCATAACCTCCTGGATATCAGGGTGCAGAGTCTACCCGCTTCTCTAGGACTTCCTAGCGGCTGAGGTGGGCTTCAAATGACTCGTTCCCCACACACTTTTGAGGTGTGTTCTTCCCTGTCGACTGACCTCATCAGGGCCATCCTGGTCCATCCCAAACAGTGGAAAGGTCTAGATTCCACCCCCTCCTTCCCCAAGGCTTACTGGCCCACTGCAAGCTTCCAGGCACCTTTCCAACCATCTTCACTCACCTCCACTGCGGGGAGCCGCACACATCTTCCTGGCTACAGCCCTTCCTCAGCCAGATGTTTCTGGTCTTACCCTGTTCCCTGAAGCCAGTGAGTGTCAAAGGGACCCTTGACTGGTTCCTCCCAGTTCAAGACCACTCCAAGATGGCTTCATGACTCCACTGTCAGAAACATGAACAGCACACAACACTGAAAGGGCAATTTCTCTGGTTAAATAAACCAGCTGCCACCCCACAGCATATATAATAATATATATTACATAAGGTGTACCCGGCTGGCTCAGTCCGTAGAGCATGTGACTCTTGATCTCGGGATCATGAGTTTGAGCCCCACGTTGGGTGTGGAGCCTACTTAAAAAAAAATAAAAGGGGCGCCTGGGTGGCTCCGTCGGATAAGCGTCTGCCTTCGGCTCAGGTCATGATCCCAGGGTCCCGGGATCGAGTCCCGCATCAGGCTCCCTGCTCAGTGGGGAGTCTGCTTCTCCCTCTGCCCCTCCCCTTGCTCATGTGCTCTCTCTCAATAAATAAATAAATAAATAAATAAAATCTGTAAATAAAATAAAGATAATATGTATATTATTATTATTATGTACATACTACCTATGGCTCCAGATTGATGGTTCTTAACCTTTTGGGGGTTACATAATCCTTTGAGAATCTGATGAAAGCTATGAACTCTTTCCAAGGAAAAATACCAACAACTCACCTCGCACAAAATTTTACCTACAATTTCAGAAGCCCTCGGCTGCCTCCCCCCCAGCCCTTCCACCCCTCCAATTTAAAAAGTTAAGAAAAGTACTGTGGTGCTGTCCAATAGAACGGTCTGTGATGGTGGGAAAGTCCCACGTCTCTGCAATCCACTGCAGTAGCCACGAGCCTCATGTGACCACCAGAATTAAATAAAAGGTAACGTTCAGTTCCTCGTTGCGGAAGCACGGGGCTAGCGGCCGCCGTCTTGGACGACGCAGTTCTCGAGCCCATCCTGCAGAAAACCGGAGCATCAGGAAATGGCACAGCTGGACTGGGCAATGGGTTGGCTTGCTGTCGCTGGCTTACGCTGAGGGGCCTCCAGTGAAAGAGCCCGAGCACATGGCTTTCTCTCCCTGTGCTTCCTCTAAGACACTGTTCGTTACACGAAGCATAATAGGTATTAGGAGTCTCCGTGACAATCCACGTTTGGGGCCTGGGATCCCCAAATACAACATGGTAAGGTGACTTTTCTTTGGTCACTAAATTTTAGTCCTTTAAATTAGTTGAAGGCGGATGGCCTTTCCATATCAAGGCAGGCAGTGTGTTCTGATTATAACGCAGCTGTGTGACTATGAGGACAGGGACAGTGTTTAAAAGGTAGCAGGGTGACTGAGTTTGGGCAGAATATTTTGCAAAGTCTGATGGGTCCCTTGTGCTGAGCAGCCCGGTGCTGCGTGCCCGGCAGCTTCCAGTAGGACCAGAAGTAGAGGTGGTCGGCCCCACGCGCTAACGGGCTGGAGGCTGTCTCTCTGCAGTCACTGGAGACAAGAGGACAAGCTCTCGGGCTCTGCAGCTGCGACTGTCCCTACTGAGACCAAGGGCAGAAGGAACCAGCTTCCCCTGAGCCCGTGGCATCCTCAGAACCTGAAGGCTGCCATGAGCCTGCGTCTGACAGATCCTCTTTCTTGCCAACTGCGTCTAGGGAGGCAGCTCTGAAGCTTGCTTTTTTTCTACTCATACCTGGTCAAGGTCACCGATGACCTCTGTGTTGCTAAACCCCTTGGCTCCTCCCAAGTTTGCCCCATTTTGTTTGACTGATCAGCATCATCTGACACAGCTCACCCCTCCCTGATCCTGGAAACTCTTTCTTCCTTTCCATTTGGATTTTTGGATGCCACTCTCTTGGTCCTCACCTCCTTCGCTGACCACTCTTCAGTTTCTTCTGCTAGCCCCCACCCTCTTTCTGTTGGGGGACCCCAGGACTCAGTCCGCTTACACTCCCTCCCTGGGTGATCTCATCCAGCCTCATGGCTTATCACTCTCATCTGTACGCTGCTGACTCGCAAACTATTATCTGCAGCCATGACCTTTCTGCCAACCTCCAGGCTCTGATAGCCAGTAGCCAATTCAAAGTCTCGTGGATGTCTAATAGGACTCTGAAAATGGGACACATCCCCAACTGAAGTCCTGACCCAAACCTGGCCTCCCTAGGCTGCTTCTCCGAAGTCTCCCCCCCTTCTCCATGCATGGGAACCCCACGCTTCCAGCGGGGAACCCCATGTTTCCAGCGCTCTGGCAAAAATCCTTGAGGTTCATCTTTGACCCCTCTCTCTCTCTTCCCCCAGCATCTAGTCCATCAGCAATGGCTGCTGGTTCCACGTTCAAACTACAGCCAGAATCCAGACCCTTCTCTGCTTTTCTCATCACAGTCATCGCTCCCACCCTGTCCAAGCCACCGTCATGCTCTTGCCTGGCTGACGGTCACAGCCTCCTACCCGGCTTTACTGGGCCCTCCCTCCCCGAAGCCCGTCTTCAGCACAGCATCCAGGAGTGACCTATTTAGAATGAAATCTAGTCACATCTCTCCTCTGCTCAAAAGTGGCTCCCCACCTTGCTCAGAGTCAAAGTCAAAGTCCCTTCTGTGGCCTAAGAAGTTCAAATGAACCTGGTCCCAGCTGGGTCCCGACCTCATGTCTTACTGCTCTCTCGCTTGCTTACTCTGTTCCAGGCATACCTGCCTCCTCGTTGATCTTGGAACAAAGAAGTCCTCTCCCCTGTCCAGGAGGCCAGAGGAACCAGACCAGAGCCCTGCGGCCAACACCGCCACCACCTTCATCATCACTAATGAGAACCAGAGGCTGTAGCCAGTTAGCCCGTGTCCATCCTGGTCCCCCAGCGAGACCTCAGAGGTGACAGTACTAAGGAGCACCCTGGGCCGTGGTTACAACACTCATCTCTTACAGCCAAAGGGCCGTGGAGGGACAAAGTGGCAATTCTCTCCTAATTCAGAAAATAGTGACATAGCACTTTATTTCTGATGCAGATAACTACATTATTCTACTGATTAATCAAAAAGAAAAAAAAAAAAAAGAAGAGTGACCGCATGCCAGTGAGAAATGTGGATTGTTCTATAGGAGAAAGAGTCATCCCAGCCCACTGAAGGGCAGGGTGAGAGAATCCCACACCTGGGCTTGACAAGGCAGAGTGGGAATTGCCGAGCATAGGCTGGGCCCTGGTGAAACAAGGCAGCTGGTAAAAAGACGCGGTCATTGGTGGAATGGGCTGCCCACCGAAGGTAAGTCTACTCTAAAGGATAACAGCTCAACCGAAAGCCAGAAAGAAAGTCACCCACATCCCAGGATATATAAGTATTTCCCACATGAGGACCATGGGGATGACTCCCATGAACAACACGTTAATGGAACCCCCTTTTCTCGACTCAGCCACACCAACACCCATCCTCAGTCCTTTGACAGATCCTGCCAAGTTTATGTGTTTGCAGTCATGGCCTCCACCATCGTAGTTAGCTGTGGATTAGCATCACCCATGGCTTTCTATAAATAGGCAGAATGCTTAGCACAGCCCTCAGAAGACTGTGTGTGGCAAGCATCTGGACTTCTGGCTGGAAGAGATAAAGGCACTCACCGGACTTCTTTACTGGAGCTGTGTCTCTCCATTTGCCTGGAACGAATGCCTTGGGAGAGCAGTTGGCCTTCAGGGACTTGGAGAAGCAAAGAAGTTATGAACACCAAACCAACGGCAGCCTGTGGGTACCTGGCAGGTCTGCTCAAGTGTCCTTCGCCAACCTTCTCTCCCAAGGGTGCTTTTGCCAGGAGGAACTTTTCCCTTGAGTTAAGGCACTGCAGTCCCCAGGAAATGTCTGAGAGTGTGTGTGCCTTCCAGAGACTTACGTGCACTGGTGTCCCCAACAGAATTTGCAAACTTCTAAGGTTAGAGAGAGAGAGAGAGATGGGTCAGACCTAACACAAGCATGGAGCTCAGGCTGCGAGGCTGAGCAGCGGCACCAAGTAGAGGCTCCATGGTGACCTGGGTCCCTTTGGGGTAGGCTAGTGGGGTGAAGGCAGTGGGGGGGTGGGCAATCAAAGGCAAGTTTGGCCCTTTTCACAATTTTATCATGAGCCAGCCTGATCTGACCCCTCCTGTTTAGAAGAAAAACCAAATTAGTACTTTAAAGAAAAAACAAACAAACAAACAAACAAAAACACTGGAGCCTTGTCTACTCCCTATTGTGAAATAAGCACATTTATGACACAGAAGGAAGCCTGATATCTCTAAGACCTTGAAAGGACTATTTGCAATATGTGGGCTGCGGGGCAAGGTGACCTTTAGACCACAGAGCGGCAATGCCTTGCGTGTGGGGCCCGCCTTTTCGGGGGACACGAGACACCCAGGTCACGTCCATGTTGTAGGGGACCTGGGAGGTTGCAAAGGGAAGAAATGTCAAAATAGGGTTAAAAAATTTATATTTCAAACATTTAATATTTTAAACAGAATGCTTTTAACACCCCTCCCCCCCAATACAAGAGAACTATTTACTAGAACTGATACAAAAAGTCTGAAGGGGGCGCCTGGGTGGCTCAGTCGGTTGAGAGTCTGCCTTTGGCTCAGGTCATGATCCCAGGGTCCTGGATGGAGGCCCGCTTCGGGCTCCCTGCTCAGCAGAGAGTCTGTTTCTCCCTCTGCCTGTCTCTCCCCTGCTCGTGTTCTCTCTCTCTCTCAAATAAATAAATAAAATTTAAAAAAAAATCTGAAGGTTCTTTTGAACATGGAGCCCAGGCCAAATGTCCCACCCAGAGCAGATAAACCCCAGAGCAAGATGCCCCGAGAAAGCAAGCCATGGGCATTGACCCAGGCACTGGAATCTGAGCCCTAGGATTGGATGGGTCCACTAGCTGTGCTTCTGAACTCAAGTGATCTATCACACTGGCATAATGTCCAAGTGTCCATTCTTGACCAGGACTTGGTTCGGGGAGGAGAAGGCAGAAACAGAACTGTCAACTCTATCGCTAAAAAGTGACTCCATCCCTTGGTGCTTTGCCACCATATTGTCATACAGTGAAATTGCTATTGATTCTTAAAGGCAGGGACTATATCTTATTCTATTTGGACCTATTCATAGCCCCAGTTCTTACATCTGTGGATGCCTGATAAATACTTGTTGGGCTGAGTCATATTATCAAGGAAGTATGATCAAGAATTCCTTGGGAGATACATAGTAGTCCTCCCTTATCTGCAGGCCATACGTTCCAAGACCCCCAGTGGGTGCCTGAAACCTTGGATAAACCTATATACTCCATGCATGTGCACCTGTGTTAATGTGTAATTTATAAGTCAGGCACAGTAATAACTAATAATCAAGTAGAACAATTATGTATGTGAATGTGGTCTCTCTCTCTCTCTCTCTCTATCTTATTGTACCGTACTCATCCTTCTTGGGACAGTGTGAGACGGTAAAATGCCTACGTGACCCGATGAAGGGAGGTGGATGATGAGGCGTGGTGCGTAGCCTTAGGCTACTATTGACCCTCTGACGATACCTTAGAAGGAGGATCTTTTGCTTGGGGACCGCGGTTGACGGTGGGAGACCTCGGAGAGCAAAGTCGCGGATAAGGGGGAGCACCGCGATAATTGTACACCGTCAGAGTCACAAAGCTATGCATTGCCTCTTGGTGCCTTTGAGACAGCCCTAGTCAAATTGCTTGGCCAATTGTCCCCATCTCTGTCATGTTGACGCAAACACCACCGACATCTTAACAAGGGGCCCGCAGCTCCCCCGCTCTGTGGCCCATTCTCTCCATAAGCACGTGCCGTGCGCACATAAACACGCACAACAGTCTTAGACCTGCCCTCAGCTGGAGAATGAAGAAGCTACCACGTAAGTATGATAACGTGCAATCTGTACAATCTACTCTGTCCCAGAGAAGAGAGGTAATCTCACGACATAGGAAAACGGGCTGCCTTCTACATAACTGCACTAATTCACCTCCAAGCAGCTGAAGGTCATTAGTACACAGCATTTTAGTTTCAAGGGTATTCAGATTGGTCCTACTCACAACGCCACATCAGCACTAAACAAGTGGAACCTCGGGGAGGACATAAAAGTGAGCTGAGACTCTGACTAGAAGCCCCCAACCAAGTGACAGAAAGGCGGGTCATCAGGAAGGGCCTGATGGGATGAGAACGAGCAAACCCAGTGGATGATCCATGCGGACCCCTGTCTGGGTTTGCTACGGCCCTTCTGTAACTTCCCCAAGCAGGGGTGGGCGTAAGTCCTGACCTGAAACCCAAGGGTGGCCTGAAGATCTTGCAAGAGGACCAGGATGCTCAGTTTAGCATTGCTGGTGAGCAGTCCCATCTGTCCTTTGCCACTTACTCGAGGATGGCCAGCCCTCCCTTCTTTTATTAACTGAAACAGAATCCTGAACGATTCTTTTGCCTGACCGCGTGGAACGAAATAAAACCAAAAACCCCATTCCGCAACCCTCCCGCCCCGCAGTGAGCCGCGAGTGGCTGGGCTTCCTTCCCGCGTCCTCGGGCTCCCTCTGCTGGAGGAAGAAGCCTGAGTTACAGCTCTGATAACAGCCACTGGACTCAAGAGGCCCGATTACCCGCAAAAGAAAAAGAGAAGCAGCTATAAAGAAGCCCCATGTTTCCCCAGCTCCCACCCCACCCCTCCCCGGCACTTCACCCCATGAGAATTGTAAACCACAGGGGCTACAAAACTTGCTCAAAGGCAGCATCCAGGTCCCAGGGCAGAACTACCTGATGGCCAGTAAGTTTTGCCCATGGTCCTCAAGAGCTCAGGTCTTGAGCTGAGCTCCCGGTCCCCACTTTCCTTACCTTGTCCTATTTCACCAGAGTTGGGGTGGGTGCAGTGCTGATGATTTCATCCTTGTCCCACATGCCAGGTCCAAGTGTGTCCCAGGGACTCCCAGGTCTGCCCTGAGCCTCCTGTGTCCTTGGGCAAGTCGAGTGATCTCTGGGGCTCCCCGTCCTCATCTCTGAGCCCGGGGCTTGGACCAGATGATTTCTAAGTATCTTCCATTTGCGAGGTTAAAGTTTACTTGTACAAAAGGAAAGACAGGTTTTGATCCTTAATCAGATTTGCAATGAGAACGGCAGAGAGACTGCTGACTCTGCATTGGATGGAAAGCAAAAGATGGTCAGTGGGACAACCATGGGGTCAGGGTCTGGCCCTTTAGCCCCAGGATCCCAGCAGCATCGTGGAGCCTTTTCCTGCTGTCCGCCACCTGCCTCCCTGGTACTCCCCGCCTTCGGGATTCTGGGGTTGCCGCCTTGCCAGGTGGACACCACCGGCATCCCCTTTCCAGTGGAAACCCAGGCCCTCCATTCGTCCTCATGCCCTTTCCTCAGACCTAGACCCTGGGGGAGCCGCAGGGACACGGCTGGCCAGTTGGCTCTGCCTGGAGGGTTCAGGCAGTCCCCTGGAGAACCGCCTGTCCCCGTGTCCTTGGCAGGAAGACTGGCAGCCGCAGTGCCTGTCCCAGGCTGAGCAGGGCTCCTGGTGTCAATGCTGGGGCATCTGTGGGCCTGGAGAGGCCCCCCCAAACTGAGGGCATCAGCATAGAGCAGGCTCTGGAGCCCCTGAGCCCTGCCACCTCCTCTGCCTCCCCTTCTCCCACCTGCATCCCCCTCCCAGCGCAGTGCAGGCTCCTGGGGCAGCCTCCAGAGGTGGGGACACTGAAGACGGTGGTGGCTGCCAGCCCCAGGGCTCTTCTTGTGGAAGTCCAGGGTCCAGGATCGTGAGAGACACCAGTCTCTGAACTGTCTCACAACCACGACCAGCCCCCGAAGAGCAGGCTCCTGTACGCAGCGTGACATCACTTCCCATCTTGCCAGGCGATGGGGCGTCTGCCAGGAACAGGCCCGTGGGGACACGGAGAGCAGCGCTTTCATGCTGCAGGTGTAAAGGACGACCTGCACCAGAGGCTGCTATTCCGGGCAGAAGATGCTCTCTAAACCCCCTGGGGCTGCCCTCTCTGGGCCCCAGACCCCTGGCTCCTGCCACCTAAGCCCCTCACATCACCCAGGAGGGTCAGCGGCTCCTGGACCCCACCCACATTTGCTGGCTCGGCATCCCTCTGCAGGGGAAGCTGGACTTCCTCCGTGTCCAACTTGAACCTTCGGCTCCCAGCTCTGTGACCCTGGGGAGAAAAGCCTTCTCCCATCGTCTCCGTGCCTCAGTCTGTCTCCACAGGCTTTTCCAGACATCCTGAGTGGGAGCATTCAAGAATGTGGTCCGAGAAGATCCCTCTGCTCACACCCAAGAAGATGCCTGAGTTGGGGAGCCTTTCCTTACCCCCCAATCGGAAAGGCAGCCTCGCTTGCCAGACCGGCGAATGCGATTCCGAGCAGGAGGCCCAAAGCCAAGGGCCCAATCACAGCTCCCCCTGGCTCCTCTCAAAGCCTTCTCTCTCCTAATCCTTCCGAGGGGCCACCCGGCTGGCTCTTCCGTGCAGGTTTCCAAATCGCGGCCGCCCTCCCCTTGGTGGGTGCTCAGGATCCAAGCGCCTGTGGAAATGGCTGGTCCGAGGATGCAAGGAGCCCGTCAGGGCAGGAGCCCTGGTTGTCATCCTCCTCGCCACCAGGGAAGGCTGCCTCCTGGCCCAGCCGTCAACTCTGATGAAGTCGAGTCGTGAAGAAAAGGTGGTATAAATAAAGCCAGAGACTCAGTCGGCGCACCAATCAGGACCGGGTCCTGTCCCGGCGCCGGCTGCGCGCAGCCGCCGGGAGGTGGCCGTCGGGACGCGAGCGAGGCAGAGCCGCGCCGGCCGGCCGCCCGCCCGAGCCCTGGTGCAGGGCCTCTGCACCGCCCGCGGCTGCAGCCAGCTCTGCTGACTTGGCCCCGGCGGCGGGGAGGGCGGGGGAGGGCCTGCAGCGCTCGGGGTTCCAACGGCCCCTGCGGAAGGAGCCCTGCGAGAAGCAGCAACCAGGGCTGGGCTGGCCAAGGCTGGGGCGGCGTGGGGGGGGTGGGAGCGGAGCCCTGAGTCAGCACTGGTGCATTGCGAGGTGCCCCGGAGCCTCCGACCGACACGTACCACGCCCCCTCCCCGCCCCCGGGCACAGCCCCCACCCAACTCCGGGACCAGCTCTGGCCTCGTTTCCCCCTCCACAATGACCCGACCTCAGTGTGCCCGGCTCGGGAGGACTCTGGGGGATGGAAAGAGCTTTCCATCTATTTACAGAGCAGTCCAGGCCCATGTCCCCCACCTAGATGTCCCTGTGGGGTCAGGCATGAGGCCATGGGGATCTGCCCTGCTGGAGGGCAGGGGAGAGTCTTTTCCTCACTCCCACCAAGACCGTGGCTAGTGAGTCTGCCATGGGGGTCCTGGGGGTGGGCGGTGATCATCACCATCTGGTTCCTTGGCTTTTCCACCTGACGAAGCCTGGGAAGCACTGGCCCCTTACTGTCCTAGGCCACAGCTCTTTGCCTTACCAGCTCCTCAGCAACTGGCACCCCTGTCTGCTGCCCGAGGGACCAGACACCAGGGCACCCGCGGCCCTGCAGGGGCTAAGGCCCTGCCCCCCACCTGTCCATCCCTGAGGGTCTCCTGTCACCTTGACTGCTTCTTCCCCCCGCTGCTTCGTGGCTGCGACCACTCCAGCCCAGATGGCGCCTGCCTGCAGGGAGGGGCCCCTCGTGGGGAGAAGCCCCTCACTCATCTTACACTGGCAGTGAGTGAAGTTCACTCTGCAAACTCCAACGGAGTCAGAGGGCCTGGGCTCAGGGTCCCCCGCTCCCCCTCATAGCACAGGGGTGAAGTTCCGGTCTCGACCCTGATCTCCCTGAGGAGACCAGAGAGAGGACACTTGGATGGCAGGCTGGGGGGCGGGGGGCACAGTGGCACTGGCTTTGCGTTGACTAGAGACTTTTCTCTTGGCTAATTCCAGAAGGAAAGGGAATCGCAGCTATGAAGGAGGCTCGTTTGTCATCCGGGCTGGGCGGGGAGGTCCCAGATGGGAGAGGAGTTGGCCCGAGCTTGCCAGCTCTCTTCTCATGCTCCCCAGGGTGGCAAGGCCACGGACACCTCTGTCCCATCGAAGAGGGAAAACTCATCAAGGTTTGTCCAAATGGCACGTTCTAGCAGCTTCCGGGATGGGGGGTGGGGGAGGAGGGCAAGCTCTGCCTGCCCCACAATGAGGCTGCACTTCAGTTCCACACAAAGCTGACCTCAAAAGGCCCTAGGACGTGGGACCCTAGTGACTGATTTGGCTCGAAATCTTGCACCGCCAAGGATGCCTGTCTGGAAAGATAAAGTTGCTGCATAACACCAGGGGGTCCTCCAAACACCCTCCCCGTCACCCCAGATTTGTAAACCATGGTCAGAGATGGTTTTAAATATACAGGGAATGTATAAATATGGCTCCAGCACAAGAGAGGGCTCTGAGGGACGGAATGGGGGCGGCCGAAGTAGAGGAGTAGAGGAACACTCCTAACTTGGGGGTGGGGTGCTTTCACCGCACAGCGCTTTTCCAGTCTGGGTGATTCTGCCGTCTAACAGCCTATAAAGTACTTGTCTACGAGCACGCAGTTCCCCA
The DNA here is from genome assembly GCF_002201575.2 of Neomonachus schauinslandi. NCBI lineage: Eukaryota > Metazoa > Chordata > Mammalia > Carnivora > Phocidae > Neomonachus > Neomonachus schauinslandi. The sequence continues at coordinate 6,364,841 of NC_058406.1, forward strand.
AATGCCTACAGAAGTTTCCATAGGAGCGCCCGTCGTGGCCCAAGGAGCTCTAGCCCCAGCTCGGGACGAGCCTTGCAGTCTGGCTCCTGTCTACGGCAAGAACCAGAACACGACGCAGGAACCCACGGAGGTCATGGCACAGTGCCAGCCTCGGGCCAGTTGCGTTGCAGGGGCTCGCAGGGTAATTTATAGCTGAGACGTTTGCTGCGCATCCTTAGTGCCGATTTACCGTGAGAACAAACGTGGTTTTTTTGTGGGTTTGGGTTTTTTTTTTTTTTTTGGCTTTTTTTGTTTTCTTCTTCGGTAAAAGGACACCCTTTGCTTTGGGGGAATCGGGAGGAGCTCAGCCCTTCCAGTGCCTGGGACCACCTGGGCAGATGCGGGCAAGGGCCCTGCATGACATCACTCTCAGTGCAGACCCAGATCCCAGCCTCGCACGTCCGGGAATGCCATGCCAGCCTTGGAGCCCCCACCCCAGTCAGCACCTACTGAGGCACAACTGGCTTTGGGGTGGCCCTTGGGCCAGGGGGGGAGGAGTCCGGTCTCAGAGACCAGAGCTCAGGGGCCTTAGGCTGCTTGCTCATTTCCCCAGAAAGAGCCACTGTCCAAAGTGTGCTTTCTGCTGCTGCTTGTGCCCTCCCACCTAGAGGAGCCCCTCATGGACAACCCCCCCCCCAGCTGCCTGACACCCCATGCATCATCATCCAATACCTACTGCTAACACAGGGGGAAGCCATCCGGGCTTAAAGGCTGCAGCCTCGGCTCCTGTGATCGCAAATAGTGATTTGCATTTCGAGTTTCCCTCCAAAGCTCGCCTCAGTTTACCCAAAAGAAGAAAACCTCCACCCCCAATGAATAAGGCTGCATCTGTGTTCCCAGGGTTCAAGCCAGGCTGGGAAACATCACAACGGAGACCGAATGCCTCAGCCCCGATTCCCCATAACTTAAGGAGCCAGCTAACCAGACACAAACGCGCACCAAGGGGACTGAACTTAAACTCATCAGTAAGTCTGTGGGGGTCCCCTGACCTAAGCATGTGGGAGAGGGAAACCAACCCAACATAAGGTCCTGACCGGGCTTTTGGATTTTGCCCTGGGGCCAAGCGCTCCCCAGGCTGAGGTACCCATGGCTGACCGGAGAGTGGGTATCCCTTTCTCTTTCCCCTTCCCCTCCCTCGCCCTCTTCTCTTCACCCCCTCCTCCCCCTCCTGCCCCCCACCCCACCCCAGCTGCCTCCTCCCATTGCCGCTGAGCTTCTGCAGTCACTTGAAGGAGAAAGATTTCGCAGTACGGCATTCTTAAAGCTGCAGTACCCAAATTCTCCTTCAAACCCCAAGTGTCACGGACACCAGCTCACTTACGGGGTCCTTTGCAGATGGTGGGTGGGCAAGGAGATGGGGGATGGGGGGCTTGGAGAAGCCACGCAGGTGGGAACCAGAGACTCAGACTCTAGCAAGGGTAAAGAGGAAAGGCAGACCGCACGCACCATGAGAGCCTCTGCAGCCAAACCAGGTTGCTGGGACTGCAGCAGGACTGCAATGGAGTAGAATTTTTTTTTTTAAACCATAAAACCCCCACCAAAATTTCCTCCACAAACTTAACATTCTTCGCAGCTTAATTAACACGCAAGGTGCAAACATGAAACCAACAAGAGAAAGAGACCCATGAAAAAATAATAATTCGAACAGCATTTTAAAATTATTTTGAAAAATGTGCCCCTGTGAGCGACTGACTCAGCTTTCCCTGCGCTGCTCAGCTGGAAAGCCATGCGGGGAAGGACCTGGAAGAACTTCATTGAGCCCAGAGTTTCCGTAAAGTGCAGGCAGAGGGCTGAAGCTTCTCAGAGGAGAAAGCTTTCTAAAACCCAAAGGAAAGGGGATCTTCCTGCTGGCTGCCTAAGGAGCTTGTGAAATGAGCTGATCTAGCACCAAGAAACCAACACACCCCTCCCTGAAAGTTACCTCTTTCCTCTGCTCATCAGCTTTGCTGTGCTGCCCGGATGCCGGCAAGTTGCAGACTGCTGCCAGGGAGGAAGGACCCGAAATAAGAAGTGTCAGCTGGGTCCCTGCACCGAAATGATGCCCCGAGTCAATGCTGCAGGCGGCGGGGATGGTCTCACCTCCTCCCCTCCGTTTAATTTAAACCCCTGACACTGCAAGATGCCCGCTCCTACATCTCCAAAGAACCTCCTCCCTCCCCACACTTCCTCACAACCAGATCCACGCTTTGCTCCACCTCCTGCATTTGTTCACCTGAAGATGCTTTTCTTGCAAAAAAAAAAAAAAAAGAAGAAAGAAGAAGAAGAAGAAGGAGGAGGAGGAGGAGGAGGAGGAGGAGGAGGAGAAGACTGGGACTGCAGAATCCCTTAATTCCTTCCTTTCTGGGACCACATTTTGGAGAAGGTGGGACTTGTTCTGAAGTTTGGGAATTGGAGTCTGGTGCCCGGGAGGGAGCAGAGTGACGGTCTGCTTTGCCTCAGACAAGTCTACGCCATCACTTTACTGAAGAAGGACAGAGGAAGACCCAGGGTAAAAAGAATAGGAAAATTCCTCTCTGTCCACTGGCAAATTTTCAAAAGCTTGGAAATGTCTATTTTTTTATTTCCTTCAAGAAAATCCCATTTAAGAAATGTTGTGTTCACATGAAATGTACAAGATGGCCACAAAGTGTAAATTTCGTCCTGACATGTCTGTGATTCTTAAAGTTTTTCTCCTGCCTCTCTGCAAGTTAGTATCATCGGAGGCTGAGACAGGGATTTAACTGGGAAAATTCCAGGAGAGGGAAGCACTTTAAAAGCAGATCCGGTTAAAATAGCGCATCCTAGTCTAATCCACAAGAGATAATGCAGGATAGACAAACCCAGAACTTGAAGAGGGTGCGGGGAGCAGTAAGTATTCCCAGATTTTGAATTTAATGCCAACTCAGAGTCTGAGAAAGGACAATAAAGGAGAAAGTGGGGGCAGGCAACTTAGACTCATAAATAAATAGTCCAGAGAGACCAAGTGCATCATCAAGTCCATGTACATTTCATTACTAAAGGAAGACGCGGTGTGTGTGACTTGCGTCTCAGCAGACTGGGAGGGAAGTCTCTGCTGCCTGCATCCTGCCTGGGATACATTCCAGCCACATTGCTGCAGGGCACCACGGCCACCATGGGCACCACGTTGTGCCCGCTGCCCTCACCCACCTTCCTCGTGCTAGGCCCTTGGCAGACAGGTAGGGCTGTGCTGACGGACAGAGCCAAGCACCAGCCGCAGTCAGGCTGTTGGCACCGTCCTCCATGCTGCACCCCTGGCGGCCGTGGGGGGCGGCCGCAGAGTTGAGTCGCGGAGTGTCACGGTGGAAAAGGACCCCCAGGTCGCACGCAGCCCAATCCTTCCATTTCACAGACAGGAAAGCCAAGACCCAAGAAATGGCGGGGCCTCACCCACAGTCACCTGGCTAGTAAAGTACAGAACCTGGATTAGGATCTGGATCTCCAGATTCTTCGTCCTGGGACCCTCCCCCTGTACCTGTCATCACCCGACCTTCGGTGAGCCATCTGCCTCTGCCACTTCCTCATGTGACCTTGAGGATTACTCTCTGCTCTGTCCCTCGGTTTCCCCTCCCTAGATGATAGGTGGACTTAGGCCAAGGAATTTCAAGTCTTTGAGGCGGTGGTAGGTGGCGGTGGTGGGGAATACCGTCACTTTCTTGGTGCCAGAGGCAAGACCACGCATAAGGCTTAGGAACTAAGGCAAGCTCTCTTCAGCATCCTCCAGTTTTGAGACCCAGAATATCATCTGCATTAGTCTGCGTAGGACTGCTGTAACAAATTGCCACAAAATTGATGGCTTAAAGCCATAGAAATGTATTGTCTCACAGTTCTAGAGGCCTGAAGTCTGAAATCAAGATGTTGGCAGGATTGGTTCCTTCTGGAGGCTCTGAGAGAGCATCCATTGCATGTCCCTCTCTGCTGGCATTTGGTGATGGCCCGCAATTCTTGGCATTCCTTGGCTTATAGACACACCACGCCTATCTCTGTAACTCCTTCTTCACACGGCCTCCTCCCTGGGCGTCTTCCCTTCTCTTTTTGTCTTCCCTCCGATAAGGACACTTGTCATTGGCTTTAGGGCCCACCCTAATCCAGCATGATCTCATCCTGAGATCCTTAATTACACCTACAATCTTCACAGATTCCAGCTGGCCAAATCTTTGGGGGGTCCATCACTGAACCCACTACGTTGTCCGATGAAGGTTTTCCTATGAGAACCAACAGTGATGAGATGTGATGGCTGCCTATCCCATCTCAGTCTTTAAAGACGCCGTAACGTGGGGCCCTTTGCTTGGAAGAAGTGAGTAGCTACATCTGCGGAAAGTTTGGCCTCTTTCCAAGGGCTCTGCTTTCGTTGACTTCCTTAATTCTTACACCAACCCTCTGCATTATCACCCCCCATTTCACAGTCAGGGAAACTAAGGCACAAAGAGGTGTAGGTCACACAGGTACTAAGTGGCAGGAGGTAGGCCATCTGCCTGCAGAACGTGTGCTCTTAACCCCACTTCTTACTGGTGCTGGGGCTGCAGACCCCTCTCTCTCAACCTGACGCCACTGATTTCTATCCAACCCACATCTCGGACTTGTTTCTTTTGCAGATACTTATTGGGCATTTTTGGCTGTGTGCTCTGTGCTGATCTACCGTCGGACAGCATTCTTTGCCGTCCCTACCTAGGGTGGCCGCTGCAGCCTTTCCACACATGCAACTGTGCCGAGGAGCGTGCGGGGTCATCCTAAGAACGGAGTGGTGATGACTCTGCACATCTCACTTTGTCTCTAGTGATGAGCAAAACACCTACCAGGTCAATAACTAACATGAAACGTGCATTCATTTTTAAATCAATAGGAAAGGAGCACCTGGGTGGCTCAGTCAGTTAAGCATCGGCCTTCGGCTCAGGTCATGATCTCAGGGTCCTGGGATCCAGCCCCGCGTCAGGCTTCCTGCTCAGAGCCGGCTTCTCCCTCTCCCTCTGCTGCTCCCCCTACTCATGCGCGCTCTCTCTCTCTCTTTCAAGTAAGTAAATTAAAAAATCTTTTTTTTTTAAGATTTTTATTTATTTATTTGCGAGAGAGACAATGAGAGACAGAGAGCATGAGAGGGAGGAGGGTCAGAGGGAGAAGCAGACTCCCCGCCGAGCAGGGAGCCCGATGCGGGACTCGATCCTGGGACTCCAGGATCATGACCTGAGCCGAAGGCAGTCGCTTAACCAACTGAGCCACCCAGGTGCCCCAGTAAATTAAAAAATCTTAAAAAAAAAATTAAATCAATAGGAAAGAAGAAACTTAGGAACCACGGTAGTTTTTTGGAACTGCCAACATTATGGGTCCCGCGTTTTACCTCGTCTTTCCAATGCTGTTTTAGCAAATCCTCTAATTCTTTCCCTTTTTTCAAGAACAAGCTCTAACACAGAATAGATTTCTCCTTAGCCCCTAAGTCCTCGTATCTTTGGCATACAAATGACCCTGTCGACTGAGACCTTGGGAAAAAAATACGTGCAGGTCCTTGTTGGGTCTCCCACGCTGGCCTCGAACGGTGTGCACCCACGGGGGTGGAAGGCTGATGCAGCCCGTTTTCTTCACTGGCCGCCTTATGTGAGGTTAATACGCAATAGCTCTCTTTTATGTCCTGTAACAACAGGAGAAGACTGGGTGACACCTAGGGAAAGTGTTCTAACCAGCCGTTGTTCTAAAAAATTACTCGAGAGTTGATATCAGGGTCTTTCCCTTTTTAGGGATGAGGTAGAACCCGTGAAGGGCCGGGAGTGGGGCTAGCTGGAGATAAGCTCCAGATTGCTATCTGACTCAGGAGATTCCCTACGTCTTAACTCATAAAAAGTCCCTCGACCTTTGGATAGCCAAACATCTGGGTTGGGACCAGGGATGTCGAATGCACCACAGTGGTTTTTCTTTCCGGATGAGTAAAGCCTTCTGTGATGACTTCCATGTGCTTGGGCCCTTTCTTTCCCAAAACAAAACCACCATCACCAGGGAGAGGGTAACGAAAGGGCGGCTTCTGTTTTCCACGGGAGATAAAGACTTTTTCCACCTTGACTCTCTTACCCCGTGTATGCTGATAACCGTGCTGTGTGGAGTTCATCCGTCCCGAGCCGTGCCGTGTGAGGGCGCAGGGATGACAAAGCCGAAGATTGTCTCTTCTTCTGATTAGCACCGACCCTTCCACCCCAAATAGGGACATTGTCTCTGCCTCCTGCTTCTTCGTTGTCAGCGATCCTATGGCAACCTCCTACCCTCCCGATCCGCCTCTGGGTATGTTTGAACAGAATCATAAATGCTCGAATATCAGATCTGCTGGCTTACAGAGGCACGCTGTGGGTATTCGCACTTGTTCGTTTAAAAAGTGTTTGTTGAGCACCCACTGTGTGCAGAACAGTGGAGAGACACGACTTCTGTCCACCCTGGGCTTAGGGTGAGCTTGCACGGCACGGATCGTTAACCTAACGCTGCTGGAGGTTCACTGGCTGAGGCTGAGATCCTTCCCAGGGGTGTCTGTGTTGAACAGGAGAATGAAGACCAGAGCTGCAGAGGGCTGACAGGGGCATTTGCAGGCCCTGGAAGCCAGATGAAAAATATTTCCGGTGCAAGGAAGCATTCCTGGGGTAACCACCCTGGTTATGGAACCCACATCTTTTGGTCTGTGCCCAGATGTCCCCTATTGGAGGGTCCTTCCCTTCTTCCAAACAGCACACTAGCCCACCTGCTCACTCTGTTCCTTGCCCCGCATTACTTCTCTTCTGAGCTGGTATATTGCGCCTGGCACCGTACTCTTATTGCTCTGTAATCACACTGCACTGGAATGCCACCTCCTCCAAAGCATGGAAGTTGGCTATCCCCTGACTGCCATGTCCTCAGCCCCAGAGCAGCGGCCCGCATGCAGGAGAGGCTGCAGACATATCTTTTTCCATCCGTGCCTGGTGGAATTCTTCATCAATTCCAGGCAAATCTGTGACCTCCATCACTTGGGGACTTCCGGTGTTCCTGCGTAAGTGAACATTGGCTCCCCAGGATCCCGAATTCTGGCTGCTCGGATCATGCCCTTGGGAGTCACCCCTGCCGTTCCCAGCGAGGCCGGGAGGAGCTCTCTTTCTCTCCGGGTCAGAGATGCCTCTCATCTTAGGGTACATGGGAATACTGCCCGGGGGCCCAGGCCCACCTCCCCCACCCCTGGCCTCCTCTTGGCTGTTTGGCTGTTCTCCTTCATGCTGGGCTCCAGCAGCACAACCTCCTTTGGGTTTTTTTAAAATGCCCCTTGCAGAGGCGCCTGGGTGGCTCAGTTGGTGAAGCGTCTGCCTCCGGCTCAGGTCATGATCTCAGGGTCCTGGGATTGAGCCCCGCATCGGGCTCCCTTCTCAGTGGGGACCCTGCTTCTCCCTCTGCTTGTGCTCTCTCTCTGACAAATGAATAAATAAAATCTTTAATAAAAATAAATAAAATGGGGCACCTGGGTGGCTCAGTCGGTTAAGCGACTGCCTTCGGCTCAGGTCATGATCCCAGGGTCCTGGGATCGAGCCCCGCATCAGGCTCCCTGCTCTGCGTGGAGCCTGCTTCTCCCTCTCCCACTCCCCCTGCTTGTGTTCCCTCTCTCGCTGTGTCTCTCTCTGTCAAATAAATAAATAAAATCTTTAAATAAATAAATAAATAAATAAATAAATAAATAAATAAATTGCCCCTTGCAGTTTCCTCACCTGGAACTTTCCCCAGCTGGCCCCTTCTCACCTGCCCCCCACCCTTGGAGCCTCTTCCAACCGGTTCCCTGAACTGGCACCTGTGTCCCTGCTCCTCTCCTCCTCCCAGACAGCCCCCCAACCTGGCACCTGCCACTCTGGTCTGTCCTTCACTTAGGCTTCTGTCCCCTCACAGGGAGGACGGTGTTCAGTGCTGAGCTCCCTGACGTCGGGCAGGACAGCAGTAACAGTAATACCTATCGGAGAAAGGGACCAACTGCTGCGTCCAGGCACTCGGCCTGCCGCTGTCATTCCCCGGCCTTCGGCTTTGACACCTCTGCTAGTTTGCTGGGGCTGCTGTAACAGAGCACTGTGGACGGCGCCGCTCGAACAACAGAAATTTATCTTCTCCGTTCTGGAGGCTGGAAGTCCGAGCTCAAGGTGTTGGCAGGCCTGGTCTCTGCTGAGGCCTCTCTCCTCGGTGTGCAGATGGCCGACCTCTCTCTGGGTCCTCGCATGGTTGTCCCTCTGTGTGAGTCTGTGTCCTAACCTCTCGTCTTCTAAGGCCACCAGTTAGATTGGACCAGCGTCCACCCTAATGACCTCCTGGTAACTTAATCACCTCTTGAAAGCCCCCATCCCCAATATAGTCACATGCTGAGGTGCTGGAGGTCAAGGTCTCAGCGTGTGGATTTGGGGGGACAACACCCCAGCAATACCCACGCTCTCCCCTGGCACCACCCACCCTGGCTGGGCGCGTGTCCTCACGTTTTCCTGTGACCTCAGCGCTCAGCCCCCAGCCGCCATCCTCCGCATCCTTGTTGCTCATATTTTACTCATAGAAGCTTTCTCCCTAGATCTTTGTTTCTCCAGTTTGATAATCCAGTTGCTCAGCCCACCACACAGTAATTCGTTTATTTGCTGAGGGCGTACTAAGGGCCAGGCACTGCTTCAACACTTCTCCCATTTAAGCCTCACATAACCCATGAGGCAGCTCTAGCTACCCCCCCTATTATGTAGGCAGGCATCCAAGCTCACACAGGTCCGATGAGTTGCCCAAGGTCGTAGGGCTGAAAGTGGGGGGACCTGGGGTAGAACCCAGACTTCCAGCTGAAGGGCACATGCTCTGAACGCTGTTTGCCCGCAGGTTACCAGGGCACGTCATCAAGGGGGAGAGGGGCAGGACAGACAGGCCTGCCCAAAGCAACGGACAGGGCTACCAACAGACAGACAACCAAAGAAGACAAGGAAACGTTATGAAGACTGGAATGAGAATGAAAAGCACAGCCATCTGGGTCCATTTCACAGAAGGGCTAATAGCCCTACATGCCTCAGTGGGCCCCTAAAGCATCACTATACACATCATCATGAGTAACAGCAGGAAAAAAGTCTGTTCCATTAGCTCTGGCAGGGTTAGCAAATAAAAATGCAGGACTCCCAGTTAAATTTGAATTTCAGATAAACAACGAATTATTTTTTTTAGTATGAGTTGGGTCCTGGCAATATTTGGGATGTGCTTATACCAAAAAGTTATTTGTTGCTTATCTGAAATTCAAATTTCCTAGGTGTCCTGTATTTTATCTAGCAACCCTGTATGTTCACTACCTGCTTGGTTTAAAAAGGCAAGAGAGTGTGCAACGCATTCTGGAAAGATTTTCTTCCAAAATGGGTAAAAATAAAAAGACTGGTGCTTAAGTGATCCCTTATGACAGATGTGACAGATAAGAACTGTGTAAATGACAGAAGCTGTAAATAAAGAGACAAATAAAATGGACATTTCTTTTTCACATAAAAAAAAAATTCCAGGGGCGCCTGGGTGGCTCAGTTGGTTGGGCGACTGCCTTCGGCTCAGGTCATGATCCTGGAGTCCCGGGATCGAGTCCCGCATCGGGCTCCCTGCTCTGCAGGGAGTCTGCTTCTCCCTCTGACCCTCCCCCTCTCATGCTCTCTCATTCTCACTCTCAAATGAATAAATAAAATCTTTAAAAAAAAAAAAATTCCAGAGGTCAAAGGTTCTGGGATATCTTGGCCCTACTGGGTGACCAGGGACCTGAGCTCCTCTTACCTTTCTCTTCCACTCTTGCCTTCCAGTCTCACAGTTGCCTCATGAGCCAAAAGAGTTGCTGAAGCCCCTGTCATCACATCGGCATTCCAGGCAAGAAGCAAGGACCTGGTGGAGGAAGAATATGAAAAAAGCACATGCCAGCAGTCTGTCCCCCTTTTCATCAGTTCTGACAACTTCTGCTTATATCTCATAGGCCAGAACTTAGACATGTGGCCATATTTAGCTGCAAGAGAAACTTTAAATGCAATGATAACTGTGGACATTGCCACACTGAATAAAATCAAGGGTCTGTTACCAGAAGAAAGGGAGAAGGGATACTAGACAGGCAAATAGGCTCAGTAGAACACTGAACACTGTGTCCTCTTTCCTCGTTCATTAGGGCACCTGGCCTTTTCTGCAGGAGGATGTGAAGGGCCCACTTCTTAAAAATATGGGCATTTTTAACATGCCTACTGTTTTGTTTTATAGACTTTTCTGGTTACAGTTCTAAGCCACCAAGGGCACAATTTAATATATCAGAAGAGTAATAAAATAAAGCAGCAGATTGACTTTTTTTATATCTAAAATCTAATTTAAAAAGCATGTTTTTAAGGAAAAGAGTAAATTCCTTGAAGAATAAATACCTGGTCTCTGTGGATCTCCCCACTGCCCATCCTTAGACTACAATTCCACTGGGGCTGTGTCTAGATCTTACCATGAGCTAGGCAGGGTTCTAGGATCGGGGGGATAGAATGATGGGTGAAGGGGGCCCGCCTTTGGAGTGCCTGCTCCCGGAGTTGGTAAATGTGTGTGAAATGGCCCGGGAGGTTGCCTGGGTTGCATTCTAATTAGGTTGCATCTGTGTTTCAGTACCTGGGAAGGAGGCGCAGGAATATTATTAATATTCCTGACAAAACTCATCCATCGGAGGAGAATTCCAATTTGCCGATGCCCGATGGAGGAGAATTCCAATTTGCCGATGCCCTGCGTGGGCCGTGAAGACCTTCACGAGCTGCTAGAGCTCTTACCCGTGACTGGTGTTTTGGAGCAATTTTCTGGGGGCCCCCCCACAAAGCCACTCAATGATTTGCATGGGTCCCTGAAGTTCTGCTGAGAATTTTTCACCTTTTAAATTTAGTATTAAGCAAAACTCCTAAAAGATGAAAGAAAGAAATCCTTGCTTTGCATTCCATCTTTGGTCATGAAAAGCGCGTGTAGAGGGATGGTAAATGGGACCCCGGCTCCCCTCGGTCTTTAGAGGCCACGTTTCCCCATTCCAGAGTGAGGTGTGGACAGCTGGACCACTTTGCACCCACCACTTTGAGGGAGAAAAAGCAGGCAGCGTATCTGAGGTCAAGGAAAGAATGTTTTCCATGGTCAGGGTCTTGTGAGTATCGCCCTCTGGTGGAGGAGTAAGGGTTGTTTTCCCCTTCCCTCCAGCTGACTGGAAGGATCTTTCTGGAGAGGCCAGGAAAGTCAGATCTCATCCTTAGATTCCATCCCAGGGTGGAGTTAGAGCCTCCCAGCAGGTTGGCGACAGGAAGTTGTTTTCTTTTTTTTTTTTTTTTTTTAAAGATTTTTTTTATTTGAGAGAGAGAATGAGAGAGAGAGAGAGAGCACATGAGAGGGGGGAGGGTCAGAGGGAGAAGCAGGCTCCCTGCCGAGCAGAGAGCCCGATGCGGGACTCGATCCAGGGACTCCAGGATCATGACCTGAGCCGAAGGCAGTCGCTTAACCAACTGAGCCACCCAGGCGCCCAGGAAGTTGTTTTCTTTTGCACTCTGCGAGTCCCGCTGTTCACCAGCTACACACAAAAGCTTTAATACATGTCCGGGTTGATGTCCCAATTGCAAGGAAACACAATTAGCACGTGCATTAAGAAGAGCTCCATTTACACACCCTGCCTCACCTCTAAATACCTGTTCACGTGGAGCTGCACTCATTAGGGTTCTCTTTGCAATTTGGATTTCATCAAGTACCTGAGAGCCTCGCTCTAACATTACCTAACGTCCTGAAACTAAATACAGAAAAACTCTTTTGGGGGGGGGGGGGGGGCCTCATCCACATGGTGCTTAATTCTAGGAGAATTAGGAGAGCATCATTGTCGTCTTACCTGATTGCACGGGTTCTGAGAATGTCATGTTTCAGAGCCCCTGGCATGTGTTTGAGTTTCATATGCCTTTTTGTTTTTTGTTTTTAAAGATTTTTCTTTTCGGTGATTTTTTTGGTGTTTCTTTTTGGTGATTTTTAAAAATTGTGACAAAGTATACATAATATTTACCATTTTAATCATTGTTGAGCGTACAGTTCAGTGGAATTAAACATTCATGATGTTGAGGAACCCTCACCACCATCCATGTCCAAAACTTTTTTCGTGTTCCCAAACAGAAACTCTGTCCCGATTAAACGCTACCTCCCCATCTCCCCCTCTCCTGGTCCTGGCAACCATCATTCAACTTTCCGTCCCCTTGAATGTGCCTGTTTTAGGTATCACATGTAAGTAGAATCATACAATATTTGTCATTTTGTGTCTGGCTTCTTTCACTAAACATGAACGTCTTCAGCATTCATCCGCATTGTAGCAGGTATCAGAACGTCATTCCTTCTTGTGTCCGAATACCATTTCATTGTGTGCACGGACCACATTTCATTTATCAGTTCATCTGTTGACTGACACTTGGGTTGTTTCTACCTTTTGACTATTGTGAATAGCACTGCCATGAATGTTGGTGTACAAGTATCTGAATCTATGCTTTCAATTCTTTGGGGTATTTACCTAGAAAAGGAATTGCTGGATCATATGGTAATTTTTTTTTTTTTTAAGATTTTATTTATTTATTTGTCAGAGAGAGAGAGCACAAGCAGAAGGAGAGGGAGAAGTGGGCTCCCTGTGGAGTAGGGAGCCCGGTGTGGGACTCGATCCCAGGACCCCAGGATCATGACCTGAGCTGAAGGCAGACGTTTAACCCACTGAGCCACCCAGGCACCCCGTCATATGGTAATTCTATGTTGAACTTTTTGAGGAACCTCTGAACTGTTTTCTGCAGCAGCTGTTCCATTTTATATCCGTACGAGAGGTGCAGGAGAGTTCCGTTTTCTCTACATCCTTACCAACACTTGTTTTCCCTTTTTTTGGTTGGTTTGTTCAATGATAGCCTTCCTAGTGGGTGTGAGTGGGCTCTCACTGTGGTTTTGATTTGCATTTCCCTAAAGACTAATGATGTTGAGCATCTTTTCACGTGCTTGTTGGCCATTGTATACCTTATTGTCTGTCTTCTTTTGAAATGTCTGTTCGTAATCCTTTGCTCATTTTTGAATTGGGTTGTTTGGCTTTTTGTTGAGTTGTAAGAGTTCTTTCTATCTTCTGAATATTGATCCTGTATCAGACATATGATTTGCAGAATCTTGTCCCATTCTGCAGGTTGTCTTTTCATTCTCTCGATAGTGTCCTTTGATGCACAACCAAATTGACTTTTTGCATATGTTAAAAAAAAAAAAGTTGGTCTGACAAAGACCTGCCAGAGGACAGCTATGTTATGTTAATTAATTCACCCATTTATACATGTATTATAGAGAGTATTTAACACAAGTATGTGCTGAGGAGGGGCGCCTGGGTGGCTCAGTCATAAGCATCTGCCTTCTGCTCAGGTCATGATCCCAGGGTCCTGGGATCAAGCTGAGTGTTGCGGGGGGCGGGGGGGGGGTCCCTGCTCAGCGGGGAGCCTACTTCTCCCTCTCCCTCTGCCTCTCCCCCCCCACTCACGATTTCTCTCTCTCTCAAATAAGTAAATAAAATCTAAAAAAAACCCAAGTATGTGCTAAGGAGAGTTTGGTGCTGGGTGTTGCAGAGAGATTTGTGTTCATAAGATACAGCTGTCACCAGACAGTTCACTTTCAAAGTGCTCATAGTGTAGTTGACAAGACACTTCCCATAAAACAGAGGCCAAAAAACAATAACAATAGGTATTTGCAGGTGCTGTATGATCATTTCAAATGTGTGAATTCCAATCGATGTGATGGGAGTGTTCCAGCATCAAGGGAGGCTGGTCAGGGAAAGCTCTCAAGCCCTTCATCCCCTGCCCCAAACCACACAAATTTCTCACCAGCAATCAACATTTCCACCCTTACAGCAGACGTGGTGCGACATCTAAATTAGCAAGCACTGGAGAATGTTAACTTAGGCGTTATAACATCCCCTGCTCATCTGGTCCCTTACCAGGTCAACGTTATATTCCAGGGAGAGACTTCTTTATAGCTTTGTGACTGATATAAATCTATCCAGCAGTCTCATGTCTTGTTGAGTCTATGCCATCAAATTGAATCACACAGAAATTATTTTATGTCATGGGTGCTGTTGCTGAAATCTTGATTCAAAGTAATAATAGAAGTTATTTACTGTTATATGTAATTGGATTTAATGAAATAAGATCTTACAAAACAAGAAAGTTAAAAAGCAATTATTTACATGGAGTAAAAGAGTATATATATATTTTATATTTTTATTATTTTTATTTTTTTAAAGATTTTACTTAGTTATTTGAGAGAGAGAGAGAGCACGGCGAGGTGAAGGGCAGAGGGAGGAGCAGACTGCCCACTGAGCAGGGAGCCTGATGCGGGGCTCGATCCCGAGTCCCCGGATCATGACCTGAGCCAAAGGCAGACACTTACCCGACTGAGCCACCCAGGCGCCCCTAAAAGAGTATATTTTTGAACGTCTTCATCTTAAATTCCTAGGAAGAGATTTTCTAAGACAGATAAGGCGGGCTTAGGGGAAGCATCACATTCCTGGGCTCTGTCAGCAGAGCTCTTCATCATGGAAGTCACGGTTTCTGAAATGAATGTTAAGTCCACGGAGAAATAGGACTTCTAAAGGGTTACTATGAATGTTTGTATTATGCAATACTTTTTAGCAATATTTCTGTGATTTCAGGCAAGGTCCACTCACACTTCAGGGAGCCTAATGCCACTGACTTGACTTGCCAACCTTCCCTACTTGCGGCTGCTCTCCCCTACAAGAGTTGAAGCTCCCTGGGGAGAGCTATGTCTCCTGACCCCCTAAAGACTTGCTTTGAGAACGAGGGACCCAGTTGCTTAAACCAAAACCTAGGCGGCCTCCTGGTGATTCCTCATCCCTTCTCCCTCTGTCTAACCCATCAGCCAGTCCTGTCACTATCCTCTCCCAAGCTTCTCTCCACAAAATACAGGACCCCCCCGGAAGCTCTGACATCTGCTGGCTCTGGCGGGACTGCCCTCCAGTTCCTAGAGATTATAAATGATTTACCCTGGAGTGTGCATTTCATACACAAACCAACCAATCCAGAGCCCACACTCCCAGCCACCTCCTCTATGAGGCTGTCCCACTCAGGGCCACCTAACCAAATCACCCAGAACCAGGTACAGACAACTAGGGGGCCGCTCCCGTGCCCAAGAGCCTGCTGAAACTATCCACATTAACGAATCCTAAGCCTTCTTACCCTGCCTTGCCCATGCTTTCCCATGGAAACCACAATAGAGGGCCTTGGGCACAATTTCCCTGGCTCCCTCTACCTTCTGGCTGACGCTGGGGCTCCCCCACGTGGCCCCGTGTGGTTGGCGTGGTGAGTCCTCCTTCCTGGGAACGGTCACAAACCACCTTTCTAATGACAGTGTCTCCTGATCTGTTGGCCTCGCCGTACCCAAGTAATAATAACACCTTTTTTTTTTTTAAAGATTTTATTTATTTATTTGAGAGAGAGAATGAGAGAGCACATGAGAGGGGGGAGGGTCAGAGGGAGAAGCAGGCTCCCTGCCGAGCAGGGAGCCCGATGCGGGACTCGATCCCGGGACTCCAGGATCATGACCTGAGCCGAAGGCAGTCGCCTAACCAACTGAGCCACCCAGGCGCCCATAATAACACCTTTTAAAACACCCTGGAGTTGTGCCCCCCTGCCCCGCCTGTCTGGGCCCTTTGATAACCGCCCCACCCTCACCCTCTCAATGTGCTTCTCCTATCAGCCTGTGGCCCAGGACCCCTGGGACCCTCCCAAAATGAAAACTGATTGTGTTGCTCTCTTACTTATAATCCCCCAGAGCCTTCCAGTGTAAGTTAGAATAAAAGCCACACTCCTCACCGCCGCCTACAAGCCGTCTCGGGCCACTTCTGGCTCCGCGCTCCAGCCCCACCGGCCTCCTCTCAGTCCCTCGCGCTTTCCCGCCTCGGGGACATTCCACCCCCTCATTCTGTTTCGCGATGGCCGTTGGGCTTGTCACTCTGTACTCATTCTTTCACATCTCCCCACCGCACTCCTCCACTTGGAGTCGAATGGAAGCTCCTTGCGAACAGGGGCCTTGTCCACAGTTGTGTCCCCCAAGCCGACGCGGCCTGGCGTGGAGCACTGAAGTCGTGAATGAGGGGCACCTTACCTGTATTTCCATGACTGAAGAGGGGAGGGGTGGAGGGGGCTGATGACCCCGCAGCCACCTGAGGGCTGCTGGTTCACCAGAGGCTCCCCAACTCCCGGCCCCAGACCAGCCTACTGCAGCGTCAGGGCTGGGAGAGGCAGACTGTGCCTGCTTCCTGGGGAAGCCAAAGGCAAGCCAGCCTCCGTCTCGTGAGGTCCTGCTGACCGGCCCAGTTCCCCTGCAAGGGTGCCCTGTCCTTCCCCAGACCCCAGGCTCATCTGTCGTCTGCTCCAGAAGCTTGGCTGTCCCCAAGCTGCGTCTCCACTTGGCCCGAAGGATGCGATGCAGCTTTTGCTGGTGCAGAGATGTCTGGGGCGGCTGCCAGCACTTTATCTTTTCATTTCATCTGCCAGCCCAGAGCTTTTCCCTGCTTTTGACTCTTGAAGCTTAAGGCAAGAAACACTGACCTTGACTACGGGAACCTCTTGCTTGGTTACTCAAGGTCCCCTCTCCTGGTTCACATTCCAGACCAGCTGCTCCCCAATCTTCTCTCTTCTTTTCCCTTGACTCCTGACCTCCTGGGGCAGCCTCAGAACAAAATTTGGGATTTTTCCCCCCTGAGATCTGGCTCACACATTAGTGGCATTGCTGGTTTTCCTCTCCTGCCCAAGGGCACCAGTGTGCCTCCTCAGACTGCTGCCAAGTGGTCGCTTAGAGAAAACACTCTCGGAGTGATTCACAGCCACGTGCAAAGCGAGGGGGACTCCCACACCTGAGTCTGGTACCCCTGGCTCCCCACCTTCCACGACATTCATTTGTCAGCATTTTTTAAGAGTCCAGTATTTTCCAGGCATCGGTCTGCTAGGGTCTGTCTCACTGGATTGGGCAGGGACTTTGGTCACGTCAGTGTTGTGTAAGCTATCCAAACAGATGTTTCCAGAGCGCATTATATAGACAGTCCAACAAAGAGCCCTGGGACAACCGGATAGCCACGTGCAAAAGAATGAAGTTAGACCCGCTTCCTCTCGCATCATATACAAAAATCAATGCAAAATGGACCAAAAGCCTAAATGTAAGAGCTAAAACTGTTGAACTCATAGAAGAAGATGCAAGCATAAATGTCCATGATGTTGGATGAGGCAAAGCCCCCTAGAATATGACACCAAAAGCACAAGCAACAAAAGAAAAAAAAATTGATCAGCTGGACATCATTACAGAATTACTCTTATGCTTCAAAGGACACCATCAAGCAAGTGAAAAGACAGCCCACAGAATGGGAGAACAGTTTTGCAAACCAGCCACCTGGGAAGGAACTTCTATCTAGAATAGATAAAGAACTGTAACAACTCAATAAGGAAAAGACAACCCAATTGAAAAATGGGCAAAGAACCCGACTCGACATTTTTCCAAAGAAGAAAAACAAGTGGTCAATAAGCCCATGAAAAGACGCTCAATGTTAAAAGCCATCAAGAAGACGTAAATCAAAACCACAGTTAGATCCCGATTCACACCCATGAGGATGGCTAGAATCAAGAAGTCAGCTAATAACAAGTGTTGGCAAGAATGTGGAGAAACAGGAAAGTGTGGACGTTGTTGGTGGGAACATAGATTGGCACAGCCACTGGGGCAAAGAGTCTGGCTGTTTCTCAAAAAGTTAATTGTAGAGTTACCATAAGACTGGCCAATCCCACTCCTGGGTGTATATCCAAGAGAAATAAGAATGTTCACAGAAAAACATGTATGCATGTATTCATAGCAGCATTATTCATAATACCCCCAAAGCAGAAATAACCCATAACACAGATGTCCATGAACTGATGAATGGATAAACAAAACATTGTCTCTCCATCCAATCAAATACTATATAGCAATAAAAGGAATGAAGCACTGATACACACTACAACACGGATGAACCTTGAAAACATTATGTAGGCACACATTATATGTATGTGTATCTAACGTATATATACACAAAAGGTCACATGTTATATGATTCCATGTATATGAAATGTCCAGAATTGGCAAATCACAGAGATAGAGAGTAGATTAGAGGCTGCCTAGGGCTGAGATGGTTGGGGAGAAATGGGGAGTGAGTGCTAATAAGTACATGGTTTCTTGTTGGGGTGATAACAATGTTCTAAACTGATATTGGCGATGGTCGCATCACCCAGTGAACGCACTAGAAACCAATGAATTTTACACTTTTTTTTTAAGTTTTTATTTATTTATTTATTTGAGACAGAGAGAGAGAGACAGAGAGCAGGAGCGGGGAGGGAGAGGGAGAAGCAGACTCCCCACTGAGCAGGGATCCCGACATGGGACTCGATCCCAGGACCTGGAATCAGAACCTGAGCTAAAGGCAGACGCTTAGCCGACTGAGCCACCCAGGTACCCCGGATGTTACACTTTAAATGGGTGAATTAGATAGTATGTGAATTATATTTTAGCAAAGCTATTAGTAAAAAGTCCTCAAGATCCTGGACAATCAGGAGGGTTGAGAGGCTAGAAAGTGATCATTTGTGGTAGGCAGAATAATGACTCCCTGAAGATGTCCAGGCCCTAATGTCTGGACCTTGTAAAAATGTCACCTTATGTGGCAAAAGGGACTTTGCAGATGTGACTAAGGATATGGATTCTGAAAATGGGATATTATCCTGGTTTATTCGAGTGTGCCCAGTCTAATCATGTGAGTTCTTAAAGGAAGAGGACTTAAAAAAAATGGGGTGCCTGGATGGTGCGGTTGGTTAAGCGTCTGACTCTTGACTTCAGCTCAGGTCGTGATCTCAGGGTCATGGGTTCAAGCCCGGGGCTCCGTGCTCAGCAGGGAGTCTGCCTCTCTCTCTCTCTCTCTCTCTCCCTCTCCCTCTGCCCCTCCCCCTGCTCTCTCTCCCAAATAAATAAATAAATCTTAAAAAAAAAAAAAAAAGCAGAGGCCCTTTCTCAGAAGGGTCAGAGAGATGAGCCCAAAAAGGGAGGAAAGATCAAAGCACTCAACCTTCTGTGGCTGGCTTTGAAGACTGAGGAAGGGGACCATAAGCCAGGGAATGTGGTAGCTTCTAGAAGCTGGGAATGGCCCTCAGCTGACAGCCAGCAAGGGAACAGGGATCTCAGTCCTAAGCCACAAGGAACTGAGTTCTGGCAACATCCACATGAGCAAGAAAAGGGCTTCCTAGGAAGAAACACATTCCTGCAGCCCCAGGGTGTTAGTCCACTGAGACCCTTGCTGGACTTCTGATCTATAGGGCTGTGAGATAACACGTTTGTGTTGTTTAAGTCACTAAATGGTGGTAAATTGTCATGGCAGCAGTAGAAACACAATACGGAGCTACTTCATGTGGACTTTATGAAGCCAATCTTTAGGTGGAAAAAAAGTGCTGAGCTTTCTCATGTCTGGGGATGAAAAGATCTACTTGTAGCTGAAAATCCACAACACCTGTTCTCCCCCCTCCCCACCTGGTGCAAAACACCGAGTGAACGGGAGGAGCTGACTTAGTGAGTGGTTCTGAAAATAGAAACTGCAACGTGATTTTATTTCTAACTCCACAGACATCTCTTGTGAGTCATTCATCTTTCTGGGTCTCACTTTCCATGTCTGTGAAGCAGGCTGAGTTAACCCTGACTTCTGCCTACCCCACAGTTTAGGAAGATGAAAAAATCAGCTTTACGAAGAGAGCCGTAGGGTGTTCCTTGAGAAGTGGGAAGCCACAGACACGGTCTGGGTCTCAGGAGGCCCCACGGGGGGGGGGGGGCATTGCTCCTTTCTTCTGACTTCCTTCAGAGGATTTAGGGCACAGCTGGTCCCCCGTGGTGTAGGCTGGAGTGTCTTGTAGCTGCTGCGAGCACAGAAATGAGAAAAGCTCCAGGGAGGCAAATGTGCAGAAGCCAGTCACAGGCCCAAATGGAAAAGGTTTTAAATTTGTGCGTTTGCGGGGGGGGCGGGGGGGGCAATAGTCTTGCACCTGGATGAGACCAAATTGTTTTCATGATGGAAAGAAAGCAAAGCAATGGTCCAGATCAGACTAGAAGGTACAGAGTCAGGAGAAGCCTGAGATAAGGACTTTGAAAGTGAGGGAGAAGGGTAGAGAAATGAAAACATCTCAGGGATTTGTGGGAGTGGAAGGACCTCCAGCGGACAGATCAGTTGGGACATCTTAGGCTCATTTCCCATCACTCTTCAGACCCTGTCCCAGTGACTTAAGAGGACACACGCATTTTCTTAGTAAGCTGCTTACAACTGGGGCACCTGGGTGGCTCAGTTGGTTAAGCGGCCGACTCTTGCTTTCGCTCAGGCCGTGATCTTGGGATGGTTGGATCAAGCCCCTTGTGTATTTGGGCCGGGGGGTCTGCACTCAGCGGGGAGTCTGCTTGAGGATTCTCTCTCCCTCTCCCTCTGCTCCTCCTTCTGCTTGTATGTGCATGCACTCTCTCTCTAAGATAAATTAATAAATCGTTTTTAAAAAGCTGCTTACGATTGACTTGGCTATGGGATATTATTTCTTTATTTATTAAAGATTTTATTTATTTATTTGAGAGAGAGAGCACAAGCAGGGGGAGTGGGAGAGGGAGAAGCAGGCTTCCCGCGGAGCAGGGAGCCCGATGCGGGGCTCGATCCCAGGACCCTGGGATCACGACCTGAGCCGAAGGCAGACGCTTAACCGACTGAGCCACCCAGGTGCCCCCATGGGATATTTTTGAAGATGCCCTCAAGGTACCCACAGATCATCCTTGTGATGGCTGTATTAGGGACCTGGGAAACATCCCCTGGGCTCATCTCAGTCTTTGAGCACCTGCCTTCTCTCAAGTTTACACAGTTGTACCAGGCACAGTGCACCCAGGGTTACAGAACATGGGAAGGGCTCTCGGTTAACAGTCCTAGCATCATCCAGACTGGTTTGGCTGGCCCCTGCCCCAGACCCTCCTGCCTACTTCCAGCCCAGTGGGTACCTGGCTCCTTGACCCTCCGCCCAGGTCCCACCCAGTATGGCCTTAATTCTTCCTGAGGCCTGGCAGCTCCCGGCAGGCCCCCAGCTGGCCCCTTGGCCTTGGTGAAGCGGGGCCCTGCCCCCTTCAGCTTCCCAGCCTTCCTGGAACCCTCTTGCCCAATATCCTGTGTGGTAATCATGCCATTTGGCCCCACTCAGTTTTGCTGGCCACTGCCAAGTTCCCTCTGCCAGTTCTCAATGCTCTACCTCTAATGGAACCTTCATGAAATAAAAAGCTCCTACAAGCTTTTCCTCTCCAATCAGAATCCCTCTCCTGGGTGGTCTGCACTCTTCAGCAGAAGTGACCATGCATCCTCCTGTCCCTGTGTTGGGAGGAAGGTGGGTCTGGAGAAGGGACAGAGCTAAGATGCTCCAGCAGTAGGGACGGGGGTTAGGGGGTCTACATCCAGGAAGTGGTCCTGGGTGGCTCTGCCTTCATTAACCCGAGGCCACTCAGGATCTTCACTCAGAAAGGAGGAGCTGCTTCTCTCATGGCGGGGCGCCACTCGGGGCGCTGAGAGCCCAGTGGGGCTGGGAGAAAAGCAGGCGCGAGGTTGCTGCGGGGTGAGGGTCAGATACTGCACGACATTGGTGAGGACAGGGGTAGAGGATGGCGCGTACCACCCACTGAGTGCTGAAAGAAGCAGCTGACCACGTCATCTCATGTACACACCCCGCCACCAGCCTACAGGGAAGGCCTAGTCCCATTTACTGTCTTGCAAATAAAGCCACAGGGGTGCAAGCTCCCATTTACTGAGTACTTGTCGCAGGCCGGGTCACCGCTGAGGCACACCGTCTCCTGGTCCCTATTGTACAGGGTTGGGTCTTCAAGGTCACAGGGGTGTAAGCAGAGACGGCCACAGCGCGCTCTGCGACCCCTAAGTCCCCACTTCGGGGCGTTGGAAGTGGGATGAACCCAGCGGCTCGTTGTACAGACGGAGAAAAGCAAGGCCTGAGGAGGTCAGGTAACCTGTTCCAGGTCCCACAGCTCAGGCCAGATGCTGGGGAGGACCCAGCCACCCGGCCGCCCGGCTTCCTCCACGACACAACCACTTCCCCCGGCCACTCGTGTGTCTGTCTCGTAGGGAGCCCCTCGGAAGCACCGCAGCACCCAGCGCAGCCGACCGGACCGCGGAGAGCCGCTTGCCCGCCCACTTGGCTCTGAAGTCCCGCCCTATCCACGCTAACCAAGAAGCCATTCGGGAGGCCCCGCCTCCCCCCACCCTCCGGAGGACCCCGAGCTAGGGGGCGTGGTTTCGCGTGCGCCTCCGCCCCGCGCCCCTCGCCCGGGAGCCGACTGCGCGCGCGCGCGCGCCGAGGCCGCGGTGTTCTGTGGCTCCCCCGCGCTGCCGGGCCTGACGAGGCTCGGGTCGGGCAGGGAAGGGGCGGCCGGGCGGACTTGGCCCCGCGCCCTCCGCCCCCGTCGCCCCCGGCTCCTCTCGGCGAAACCCGAGCGCGCGTCCGACGCGGGGCCGCGTGACGCGCACCTGTCGGGGCGGGCCGCGCCTGCGGAAGAGGATGCGCGGGGCCCCAGCCTGGCCCGAGCCCGGCCCGTCGCGCCGCGCGCCCCGCGCCGCCGCCGACATTTCCCGGAGAAGCGGCCGGCTCTGACGGGCGAGATGAAGTAAGCTGCCTCCCCCGCTTGGTCTCCGGCTCCTTCGGCCGCGGGCGTTGTTGGTAGCCGGCCGGCGGCTTCGCGCCCGCGCGGGGCCGAGCCCGAGATCGCTGGGCCCCGCGAACCGGGAGGCTGGGCGCGCGCGGCGTGAGCTCCTCGGGCCTTTTGCTGGGAATCATCTCGCGTCTGTGCTCGGACTCCGGCGGGGGCCAGAGCCCGCCCGAGTTCCCTCCCAGCCCCGCGCCCTCAAAATATCGTTCACTTCCTCTCTGCAGATCCCTTGGCTGCAGGGGGCAGCCAGGCCCCTCGAGGCTAGTTTAGAAGGGCCAGCGGCGTTCCTTCTCCTAGGCTTTCTGGAAGTTGGTTCAGTGAGAGGAGGAACTCCCGGTGCTTTTTTCCCCCTGGGATCAGCTTAATCTTTGGCATTAGCCCTCAGGTTCCAATCAGCGTTTGCAAGACACCCATCCAGTGAATAGTTTTCCAGAAGTGGATCTGTCTGCATCCCTGAAAATCAGCTCACTTAAACTTGAATGTAGTCGGAAATGAGAACTTCTGGAAAGAACATAGACCTGAATTCTTTGCCCACCCAACCCCCTGTCCTCCCAACGGGGCCTGTGGCTCATGAAAGGGAACAAATTAGGGGAGACTGGTGTAGAGTGGGCATATTTTAAATTATTTTCTACATTCTCTGCAGTGAGGGATGGTGCTTAGACTTTTTGAGCTTATGAGGCTAATCTTTTGCTAAGTTTTAGGACCACCTGAGATAAAAATGCTCCCTGTTTGGCATGAACAGAGCTCATTTTTCAGAGTACTTTGTGAAACTTTTCTTTGAGGTACATGACTGCCCCACAAATAACCACTCTAGGCAAACATTCAAGTTATTTTTATCCAAATACTGGAGTTCACTAAGTTACTCTTACAGTCAGATGGTTTTAGGTCATCTAAAAGGGAAGCCAAGAGGCACCTTTGGTCATCAGTGGCCTAGCCATTTCTCACTTTATTCATGGAATTTGAACAAGGTAAGATGTCACTGATGCCAGATTTCCCCGTGGATTCTACCAGACCCTAACCCAGGGGCAGAGCAGGAAGTCTGGTTTTGCTTTTTGCTTCCTTGAGTTGGGAGCCAGGTGGCTCTCTGTCTGGGAGAGCTCTTAACACTATTGCCCGCTAAAGTATTTTCACGGCCATGATCTGGGTTTTTTTGGCCCAGTGTTGAAATGAGGCGGATGGATCCCCATTTCACAACTGGAGAAGAGGCCCTGGGTAGTTAGGTGAAAGGCCTATGGCTACAGAGTGAAGGGGTTTATGCCCCTATTGTTTAGGCCAGATTATAAATCCCTCAAGGGCTGGAGTGGGGACTTTGAACCTTTTTAGCATGATATTTCTTTGATTTTTCATCAGTATGATTGGAAGGTCATGAAGCTGTTGATGAGCTGTTCCTTGGCGTTTTTTCTGTTGTGGGCTGCTTAATTAATCTTGTAGCAGTTTCAAGAAGCTAGCAAGAAAAGTACCTTTACCCATGCTGCTGTTGGTTTAATAATGATAGAAGCTAACATTTCTTGGGCGCTTGCTGTATGCCAGGTATCCTGCCACGTGCTTTATATGGATTGCCTCATTTTGCGCTTCTTATCGACTTGTTTTCCTACTCTGTGGTTGCAACACATGAGAGAAGTAGACTATATACACCACCGTTGTTCCAGTCTCTTAGAGGAGCAGAATCGGTGTCCACACCAATACAGTGTTTTAAATTTCACCACCTGGGGCTGTGGTCCGTGTTTTCCTGGTAGGTGGGAGGTCAGTGCTGAAGCCAGACTGCCCGTATTCACATCTGATCGCCTCTGAGCTGCCCGCCCTTCAGTCATTTTCCCCTCTGTGCCACCTTGGTTTCCTCTGTACTCATTCTAAAAATGGGCATAATAGTGGTGCCTGTCTCATAGGTTTTGGCAAGAATTTAACTCCAGGGATAAATGTGAAGCTCTCGTATCCGGTGTATAGTGAAATACTTGTAAATGTCTCTTTTATTATTAATAGTGTGACAGGAAGCTGTGTACTATGTCACGGCACTCGAGGTCAGCAGGAGGCATGTCTTCCTTCATGCCACCATTCCGATGCAGAGTGCACCTTCTGTGTGCCGGGCCCTGTTTTGGATACTGAAGAGTAGCACAAAACCCCCTGCCCTGGTTGGCACTCACATTCTTGAGGGGAGGGGCAGCAGAGAATAAACCCAACAAATACACTTTCCACAGACAGTATATTAGAGACTGATACGTACTGCGGAGAGAAAGCAGGGAGTGAGATGGAGGTGGGAGGTTTGCGGTTTTACGGAGTTGGCTGAGGAAGCCTCACGGAGAAGGTGACATTTCAACAAAGAATTCAAGTCAGGGAGGGAGTGAACCGTGTGGACATCGGCAGGGAAAAGTAGGCCAGGCAGAGCAAACAGCAAGTACAAAGGCCCTGAGGTAGGAGGATGGGAGGCTGGAGCCCAGAGAGGGGCAACTGGCAGAAGAGATCAAGGAGGTAATGGGTAGGAGGCCATAAAGAGGCCACTGAGCGTCTTGTTCAGGGAAGGGCAGAAACGGGAGGCCAATTGGGTGGTTCCTACAGTAATCCAGACAGAGGCGATGGTGGTTAGAAGCAGAGTGCAGTTGTGGAAGGTGGTGACTAGTTTTTTTTTTTGATGATAGAAATTACAGGATTTGCTAACAGATTGGATGACACTCCCCCCCCGCCCCACCACCCAAGTTTCTGCCCTCAGCACCTGGAAGGGTAGAGTTGCCATTTACTGAGGCTGGGGAAATCTGCATCTGGAGCAGGTTGGCGGAGAAGTCTGTTCCATTTTGAACATAGTGAGTCTCAAGGGCATCCAGCTAACGGTGTCAGAGTAGCAGTTGATTGGCTGAGCCTGGAGTTGAGGGGGAGAAAGCCCAGAATGGAGATGAAGACCTGGTGGTGTATGCTGGTAAATGTGTAACGACTCCGTAGGGTGGGGGTTGGTGACGGGGAGCAAGCCTGATTTACAGCATTTGCCAGTATCTGTGGTGCAATATTCCTGCGCTGGCCACGGCAAACACCCCAGTACAGAGTATCTTCATCTTACAGATACAATAGATGTCAATAATGTCAAGAGCACAGGTGGAGAGTAAAATGTAGTCACATAATTAGGAAATGAGATGAGCAATAATAAGTATTTATTGCTTTTGTTTTTAATACAGTTTATTTGGTTATAAACTTGTGCGATTTGGTTTTTAATAATGGCTGAGTTTAATAGCTGGCTTGAAAAATTCCTGCAAATGCAGCAGTTGAATCTTGTGTGCGGTACAAGGCGGCTGCAGCACCCCCTGGGGTCACAGGGACCCGAGGCACCTAAAGAGGTGACGGGTCTAAGGATTCTCTGAGATCAGGGAGGGAAAAGGGCCCCAGAGCCTGATCTTGCAACTCTTGTCCCCAGTCTAGCCCCAAGGGGAACAAGTAGGGAAGGGGTACAGGTCTTACAGCAGCTGAAGGGCTTGGCTTGCATGGCCGTGTTTGGTGCCGATGGGCCCGAACAAGGAGAGGAGTGCAGGAAAAACGCTTGAGTGAGTGATTATAGACAGGACTGGGCACATCCCCTCCCGCTTTGGTTAGAAATGATCTTCAGTTTGAACTCTCGTTTACTCCCACACGTTCTTTCGACACTTCCAAACTCCCAGGCTGTGATTTGAAGAAAACTTCCCTCCTTCCTGCTTGGCAAACAGAAGGTAGAGGTCAGAGGTGTCAGTGTGGTGTGGGGAAAGGGAACAGGGCTGCAGCAGCCACTGACCTTTAGCTCCCCGCTCCTTTCTCCCGCCCTTGTGTGCTGGGAAGAGAGGATCAGAGCTGTTTCCGCCTGTGGTTTACCAGACACCGCCCTGCCCCCGGAGCCCCAGCACACGCTGTGTCCGTGCTAGGACGGGTCAGGCCCGGCTGCAGGGGTGCTCCCCGGAAACAAAGACTGGAACCCTGATTCTGATCCAAACCCTCCGGCTGGCCAGGTCAGCGCTCCCAGCTTTGGGAATGTTGGCAGAGCTGTACTTTAAAAGGTGAGTCCCCCAGGATGCCTGATGGGCACCCCTCCAGCTGGGTTGGGGGCCTGAAAGATGCCCAGGGCTGTGGCCATGTGCCCCGTCAGGCCTGCTGCTAAGATGAGCCTGTTCGAAGAAGGTCTTTTCTCCTCCCCGGAAGCGACCCCCACGGCACCTGCGCTTCCGGGGTGTAGTGTGTTCCTGGCAAGTACCTTCAATAAGAATTGTTGTAGGGGCGCCTGGGTGGCTCAGATGGTTAAGCGTCTGCCTTCGGCTCAGGTCATGATCCCAGGGTCCTGGGATCGAGTCCCA
This sequence comes from Neomonachus schauinslandi, assembly GCF_002201575.2. NCBI lineage: Eukaryota > Metazoa > Chordata > Mammalia > Carnivora > Phocidae > Neomonachus > Neomonachus schauinslandi. The sequence goes on from NC_058406.1 coordinate 6,391,930, forward strand.
CATCGGGCTCCCTGCTCCTTGGGAGCCTGCTTCTCCCTCTACCTCTCTCTCTCTGTCTCTCATGAATAAATAAATAAAATCTTTAAAAAAAAAAAAAAAGGGCGCCTGGGTGGCTCAGTTGGTTAAGCGACTGCCTTCGGCTCAGGTCATGATCCTGGAGTCCCGGGATCGAGTCCCGCATCGGGCTCTCTGCTCAGCAGGGAGTCTGCTTCTCCCTCTGACCCTCCCCCCTCTCATGTGCTCTCTCTCTCCTCTCATCCTCTCTCTCAAATAAATAAATAAAATCTTTAAAAAAAAAAAATTGTTGTAAATGAAATTGCACCCTCCACACGCTTAAGTTAGGGCTTCAGAGAGTTTTGTCTGAGCTTCTGAGTGACACGTAGTTATCAGCCCCTCATTTCCTGTTGAGTCCTCTTTCCCTGGCCCTGCCGCCCCGCCCGAGTCTAAGGTGCTGAGCCCCTAACTGCTCCTTGCAAAGGCGGAGCGCTGGCATCTCCCTGATAATAGAGGGCTTGTTCCCCTCCCATGGGGAGCACGCGATCTGGGGGCAGTGAAGGGGCCGTCCTCCGGCGAAGCCTCTTCTGTCGCAGACGAGGAACCAAGGCCTAGGCTAGAGCTCCTCAAACTTTTCACCAGTGGTTTTCTTATTTACTTACTCATTAAAAACAGAAGCCGTGGGCGCCTGGGTGGCTCAGTTGGTTAAGCGACTGCCTTCGGCTCAGGTCATGATCCTGGAGTCCCTGGATCGAGTACCGCATCGGGCTCCCTGCTCGGCGGGGAGTCTGCTTCTCCCTCTCCCACTCCCCGTTTGTGTTCCCTCTCTTGCTGTGTCTTTCTCTGTCAAATAAATAAATAAAATCTTTAAAAAAAAAAAAAAAAACAGAAGCCGTTCACGGCAGTGCCAGCTGTTGGAAGGCCACCTCCGTGCTCGGGGCTCACTTCAGTGTGTAAGTTTAGGAGGCGTCCTTGGGCCGGTCCTCCGGGAGCCGGTGCGGAGGTGGGAGGCCTTGCCGCAGAAGGCCCCGGGGGATGCGTGCAAGCCATCTGCTTTCCCTGTTGCCTCACCCCTGCTCGCGGGCTGGGGCCCCATTCTTTTTTTTTTGAAGATTTTTATTTATTTGACAGAGACAGCGAGAGCAGGAACACAAGCAGGGGGAGTGGGAGAGGGAGAAGCAGGCTCCCCGCCGAGCAGGAGCCCGATGCGGGGCTCAATCCCAGGACCCCGGGATCATGACCTGAGCCGAAGGCAGCCCCTTAACCGACTGAGCCACCCAGGCGCCCCTGGGGCCCCGTTCTTGACTTGGGTGGGCGGCTTCTCTGAGCCTGTTTGTGTCCCTGTCGGGGCAGCGGGGAGGACAGCTATACCCGTCGTCGCTCTCTGCCCCCCCTCAGGGCAGGGTGTCGGGCCCGGGCCGGGAGTGGGACGTGAATGCCAGTTTGCTCCTCCGTGCTGCCTCCTGCAGCCCCCGAGAGCAGGGGCGTGCACAGGTTCTCCTGACAGGAGTGGCCTTGTGCCCTTCGGAGCCACAAGGGGCCTTCCGTTTAGCGAAGGTGGTTAACATCTGCGTGGGGAGTTGTGACCCGTGTCACCCACAGCTCATCCTTCCAACCCCCGTTTAGTTCCGTGGTATTGGCCCTGCTTCATAGTTAGGAAATGTGGGCCCAAACTGAGTAGGTGACTTAAGTAGATCCCACAGCTGGCAGGAGGTCTTGAGCCTGGTCCTCTGCCCCAAGTGCCACGTTCCCCCACTTGACTGAGGAAGCTGCTGAGCACAGTGACTGGGGGCTCCGGCTTTGGGACATGCCAGTTCTGCAGTCTTCCGGGGTGGGGGTCGAGGTCCTGGCCCTTGGGGCTCCCTCGCCTGCCTGTCCGGGCTCTGAGGTTCCTGAGCTCCCCCTCTTGTGCCCGGCACGTCCAGGGCCCTGGCTGCCCGTACCGGATCAGGAGCTCTGAGATGCAGCTTGCCAGCTGGAGGCTCCTCCTTCTCCAGGCTGTTCTCTGGGCTTCAGATTTCTCGCTGCCTCTTTCCTGCACTGACCTTGCAGCTTTTTCTTCCCTCCAGACAGGGGCGATTGCCAGTTCAGGAAGAAATGCATGAAGGGCCAAGGACGGGGATTGGGAAGCAGGAGAAGAAAGTAGAGTGGTCCTGCGGCCCATCTGATTTGGGAGTGACTGTGCAGGTGAAGGGAGTGGACGGGGAAGCCTGGGAGGCCATGCAGCTGGTCCCTGGATCCTCCGGTTAAAGCCCCAGTAGTGGAAATGTCTGGTATGCAGATACTGCTGTTGGACCCTCACCTTGTTTTGGCTGCTGACTGAGAGAGATGAGGAAGAAGCAGAGGGAGAAGTGGGGTGCGGGGTGCTGCTGTCAGTCAGAGGGCAGCTCCGGTCCCTCAAGATGGAGGACAGTATAGGGATGCAGGAAGGTAGGCTGGCCAGGTATCTCTCTAAACCTCAGTTTCCTTACCTGAACAACAGATTAGAGCCTCATCGTTGAGGGTCGCGTTACTCCTTCATCTGGAAACGCCTGCTGTCAGTAATCTTGAGTCCTCCTTCCCTGCTCCAGCGCCCCAGGCTGGGCTCCGTTGTCCCACTATTTCTGAGAGCCGAGTTGCTGACCATGATTACTTTCCCCATCACCACTTCTCCCTTTCCCTCAAAGCACGGGCCTTGCTGGGAAATGGGAACAGGAGAGCCGCAGAGTAAGAATGGGGCACATTAAGCCCCACAGCCTTGGTCAGAACAGAAGGCAAGTGAAAGCAAGGCCTCTGGTGCATTTGTGGCAGGTCCGAGGCCTCTGCCCTTTCATATGTGTCAGCTGCTTTAAATGAGGCTGGAAAACAGCCAAGATGTGAGGCTCCCCTCGGGGAGGCTGCAGCATGCGCTTGCGGGATGGCAGCGTGGGGGCCAGAGAGCCTGGTGCCTTTCCGGCTCCCCGCTTCCTCTCCCGGGCCCCTTCACCACCCGAGCCTCAGCTTTGCTCCCTGCAGAAGGGAAACGATCATAGTATCCACTCCACTGGTGTTTTTTCAGGGCTTTTCTCTGGACGCACTAGATCTTCTGCACATAAGGACTTAGTTCGGTGTTGCTGTTGTCATTGGCAGACCACAGTGCTTCTGTAGTGCTTCCTGGGTGGTAGGCGGTGTCCTGAGCATTTATAAATACTAACTCATTTGTCCTTATACTAACCGTATGGCGTAGGTCGCTGTTACCCCCACTTCAGATGAGGAAACTGAGGTATGGAGAGGCTAAGTAATTGTCCAAGGTCCAACAGTAAGGAGTTGAGCTGGGATTCAACCTCAGTTGGTTCCAGAGACTCTGTTTTTATTTTATTATTTTATTTTAATTAATTAGTTAATTTAAAGTAGGCCTCACACCCAGCATGGAGCCCAGTGTGGGGCCTGAGCTCATGTCCCTGAGACCAAGACCTGAGCTGAGACCAAGAGTCGGACGGACTCTTAACTGACTGAGCCACCCAGGCGCCCCCAGCGTCTATGTTTTTAATCACTACACTGTAGCAGTTACTAGTCATTGTTTTGTGCTTGGAGCCCGGTGGACATGGGGAAAGCAAAGGGAGGAGTGAGAGGGGCTGAGCATATCTTCTCGTAGTTCCAGCCATCACCGGAGGGCCTGCTACCTATTCCCGAGCTGCCCCAATGGTCCTGGTGCCCTGCGCTCATGGATGAGACTGGCTGTGGTCAGAGAGTGGACAGCTCCAATCCCGTGGCCGCCCTGCAGGCCTCCCTGGTGCTTCCTGCAGCACAGTGGCCCGTCTCCAGCAAGTGGCCTACCACCTTCCCGGCCATAGTCCCTGTTTACAGGGTAGGCTCCCTACCCACCAGCTTCCTGGCACAGAAGCCAAGCTGCTGCGGAGGGAGGGGCAAGCTATGGGATTATAACATTTTTCTGAGAGAAAACACGTGGTGGTTTTTTTGCCAGGCAGGAAATGTTTGATAGCCTAGAGATGTGTTTACCTCCACATCCCAGCCACCTGAACCATGTCTGATCCTTCCTTGTTCCTTGTCTGTCTTACCTCTGCCCAGGCGCCCTGGCTGTTGGAAGATGCTCACAGTGGCGATGTGCATGGCCTTTGTGGCTTGCCTGCAGGCCCAGGAGCTCCAGGGACATGTCTCCATTATCCTGCTGGGAGCGACTGGGGACCTGGCCAAAAAATACTTATGGCAGGGACTGTTCCAGCTGTACCTGGATGAGGTGGGGAAGGGCTACAGTTTCAGCTTCCATGGGGCTGCCCTCACGTCCACCAAGCAGGGCCAGGAGATCATCACCAAGGTCCTGGAGTCCCTCTCCTGCCCTGAGGACGTGGCGCCCGGGCGCTGTGCCCAACTCAGGGGCCAGTTCCAGCAGCTGAGCCAGTACCACCATCTGAGGACGAGTGAAGACTACATGGCCCTGAGCAAGGACATTGAAGCACAGCTCGAACACGAAGGCCTCCGGGAGGCCGGCAGGGTTTTCTACTTCTCGGTGCCACCCTTCGCCTATGCGGATATTGCTCGCAGCATCAACAGCAGCTGCCGCCCGGGCCCGGGTGCCTGGCTGCGGGTTGTCCTGGAGAAGCCCTTTGGCCACGACCACCTCTCAGCCCAGCAGCTGGCCACGGAACTTGGGAGTTTTTTCCGAGAGGAGGAGATGTACCGGGTGGACCATTACCTGGGCAAGCAGGTGAGCTTCAGCGGGGAGCTTGCCAGGGATGGAGTGAGCTGGGCGTGGGCGGACCCCGTGGACAGAGCCACACTGGTGCTTGTGGGATGAGGCCCCGAGCCATTGTGAAATCGGAGCTCCCGTGGTTGTCCTAAAGGTGGGCAAGTGGTGAGAGGCTGAAGGAAAAGCCGAGCAGCAAGGGCAGGATGCGTGGCCCTTGTGCACGTGGCCAGAGCTTTGTTTCTCATTGCCCTGAGTCCTCTGCACAGGTTCGGCCTGGCTTCCAGTGGGTCGTGGTGTGGGAACTAACTTACTCCACACCCATCTGCCCTTTGTCAGTATCTCTGTCTTCCTGAGTTTTGTTTTGAGCCAGAAGGCTGGTAACAAGATCCTACGGTGAGCAGGGACCCTACATCCATTCTTCCCAGCCAGGTTCTGTGGAGCCTGGGGCCGAGCTCCTGGGTGATGCGGGCCGGCTGGCCACTTCACTCTGAGCATGCCCTCCGAGTGCCTCGGGAACATCTTTTCCTAGAAACCGCAGCAGAGGGCACACTGCGCGGTCTTCTCTGGTGTGGACCAGGCTGGTGAGCCCAGGACCCTGTGGGTGGGCACCTCATAGTCTTCCAGGACAGAGGCATCGCCTTCTAGCCAGCCCTGTTTGGAGCTGCAAGGTTCCCAGAGTGTGCCTCAGACCTGCATCTGACCTGGTGAGGTGTTCACTTGTTTCTGGGAAAATGAGAAGAGAACACTTCCTGAATGTATCCAGTCTGAAGTTTTTCTTGCTCCATTTTTGGTGTTAAAATATCTTTCATGAAAAGTTGACGGTAATAGAAGGTAAGTAATCTTAAATATTTTTTTTTCCTTGCAAAATAAAAAGCTGGAAACCCTTGTGGAGGTCACTTAACAGTTTTTGGAGTCTGTATGGAGCTGTGAAGTCCTAAGGCCCAGGGACGATGGTGCCTGAAAGCATCTTCTCCGAACAGGGTTAGAGAAGTTGGGGCCTGTCCTTAGGGTCAGGATTCCTTCTTCACCCTGAGAATCGGCAGCATAACCGGTCTCCTTCCCTGGCAGGCCGTTGCTCAGATCCTGCCTTTCCGAGACCAGAACCGCAAGGCCTTGGACGGCCTCTGGAACCGGCACCACGTGGAGCGGGTGGAGATCATCATGAAGGAGACCGTGGATGCAGAGGGTGCGTGAGTGGTCCCCCCGCTCCGAGGCCTCCACCTGTCCTGTGCCTGGTGAGGTGTTGGGTCAGGCAGGGCTGGAGGACCTCTGCCCAGCGTCTGCGCCTTGGCTGGTGCTTCTCAGAGGGAGGTCTCTGCTGGCGTGTGGTCTCCCTCCAGGGCCTGCCGTGTGTGCCCAGGTCTGGGCCATGCTAACCCCTGGCGTGTCTGCAGGCAAAGCCCCGTGTGGTGCTCCCTGCCTGCAGGGAACACAGACCTGGCAGTTAACCTGAGTTTTACGTGGACGTGGTGCAGACCCTCCGAGCCGCATGAGGGCTCCTCAGACCCTGTCCACCGTCCGCCTCGAGGCTTCTCCTCGCCCGCTCCTCACCTCCATCCCTCCTGTTTGTCGGTTCCTAGCTGGGCTGCCGCTCTCTCGGGGAGCTTTGCTCAGGGGCCTGCTCGACAAGGTCCACTCCCCTCGGGCCCTCAGAGCGCCACATGCCTCCCTTCTCTGCCCTCCAGGCTTTCCTGGGTCTCCTCCGGGCCCAGGGCGCCTCTCTCACCAGACCCTGGGCGCCGGGCCCCTCCTCTCTGGCTCCCGGCACCACGTCAGACGTCCGAACAAACACCGAACAAATGAGCGGTGGTGACCCAGGGGCGTGGGGCCTGTCCCTGCCGGGTGGCCCCAGAGACCCATCACTTGCTCATCGGTGAGGTGGCATGTCGATGCCAGCAGCAGCCCCTGAGGCTCTCCGGGGCTCCCCACCTGTTGGGAGCGTGTTGTTATGGTCAAGGCATCCGTTCTTACCCAAGACAGTAAAAGCTAATTCTTCTTACATCAGTCCCCCCAGTGGCCGAATGAGGTGGGTCCTGTTGTCAGCTCCCACCTACAGATGTGGTTTGGTGATGTGCCCAAGGCCCCGGGGCAGGAAGTGGTGGGGCCAGGTCCTCGGGTGTGGTCTGGCTCTGCCCCCGGTCCGTCCCGCTCGCTGCTCTCTGCAGTCTGAGCTGGAGTGCCCGAGGCCACTGTCCCCACCCCACAGTGTGCCCCTGGGCCTTCAGACCCAGATGGGGGTCCGGGAGGTCTGTCACCTTCTATTTGCCTTTTCCTCTTCTTCTTTCTCCTTCCCTTGGTTGCTTTCTCCAGCTTCTCTCGCTTCCTCTTCAAGTGTGTATCCAGTGCTGGAGGCTCTGTGTGAGGGTGTGAGGTTCACTGGGAGAGGGTATCTTGGTACAGACTCCCAAATGAATGAGACAGGCAGGCAGTGGGGGTTGGGGGCCTGGGGCCGGGCTCCGTGAGCCAGGCCTGAGGGCATTGCTGTCCTTGAGAGGAGCTCGCTTTCTCCAATCGGGAGCCCATACCAGAACAGAGGCCCTCTCCCCACTGCACTGAGCCTTCGTGGGTCTCGGGAACCTGCCCCGACCCTTCCATATTTCCCTCCTGTCCTCGGCAGGGGCTCAGGGGAGGGTTTCCTCCTCGTGCCTGTGTCCTTGTGGGGGTGAGCGCTGGGCCTTGCTCTTGCTTCATCTGCAGAGAGGTGAACTTCAGATCTGGCGCTGAGAGCGTGGGGCGGGATGGGAATGTGCGGCTGTCACCCTTCTGTAGGCCAGCACCAGTCTCTGCCTGGACTTGGCTCAGCCACCGGCAGGCCTGGGACACCGGGACCTCCCCTGCCGCCCCCGTTTCTGGCAAGTAGTTCCTGTGCCCACCCTGGGCTGGGGAAGAGCTGTGATGTCTGGAGTTACCAGTTGTACTGTTGCCCTTTATTCCTTCCAACCCTCCCACCCCATTTCCCTTTTGGTTTCTGACATCATTTGTAGGTTTTTTGTTTTGTTGTTGTTTTTGTTGTTGTTTGGCGGGATCCCTACGGAGCCAGGGGCCAGGCAAATTGCAGGCCTGCTTATCCCAGCAAAGGTACTTTTGGATTTTGGAGAAAGGAAGGGAGAAGTCACGACAGAAAGGCAGGCAGTGGCCTGGGCAGGTCTATTTGCCAAGGCCTGGCCTGAGGCAGGGAGAAGCTCAGGTTTGGATAGCAGGAGACAGCTGAGGTCAAGGAGGGAGGGCACAGTGGCTCTGCCTTCAGGGCTGCTGGATGGGACCAAAGCAGAGGCCCAGCTGCCTGTAGGGTGTGGGTTCTGAGGGGAAGGTCTCACTGCTGCCATGACCCAGAGCACAAGGCTTTTTTCAGTTCAACCCAGAGGCACAGAGAGACCCAGAGCAGGCAGGCAGCAGGGGACCCACTGGCCCCTGAGGGGCTTGGGACCAGTAAGGGTGTGGCCAGCCGGCTGGGTCTGCTGCCTGTCCTTGTCGGAGATGGCTGGTGGGACTGCAGCTGTCCTGGGGGTTGGATCTCCTTGGTCGGCCTGTTTGCCTGCCAGTTGCATGCTCGGGCCCAGACCAGGGTAACAGGGGCTGACTTCCTGCCACTGTGCTCATCCCCATAGCAACTGGGGCCTCTGGCAACAGTGAGTTCTCCCTGTCGCCTGGGCCTTGGGGACCCAGAAGGACGAGCATTCTCTGCATGCCGAGAAAGTGGCCTCGTGCAGCTCTGGAGGCCCAAACACTGATCCTCACTGTCCCCTCGGGGTGATGCTTTGGAGCCTGTCCCTCAGGGGGCCCCTTATAGACAGACTTTAGTTCAGGCTGGAGAGAGAGGACAGGAGATGTGGGCCCTGCAGCCCTACCCCCCATGGCCAAGGAGCCCTGTGACCGGCACATCAGGCCTGGGCTGTGCCTTCTCCTGGGACTGGGGATGGGAAGTGAGCGGGAGGAAGGCCTGCCCTCCTGCGGGGGGTCACGGCGCCTTGCGGTGGTTCCGTGTGCTTAGCGGGCCAGCTGCGGCAGTGAGACTGGACGTGGCCTGGATGTTTCTGAGGCGGGATTTAGAGCCCAGCAGTCTGACGGGAAGCTTCAGAAGGGCCGATCCCCTCACCGGATCCCCCACCGCGGCCAGGGCCTGCGCAGCCCTTGCAGACTCCTGTGTGGGGAGGCTCCGGAGTGGCCCGGCTCCTGGTGGCATGCCAGGCCTGGGGAACGGAGTGCTCCTGGCCCCGAGCTGCTGCAGGCCCCGGGAAGGGGACTTCTGAGCCTCAAGGTCACCCCCCAAACTTCCGAGTGGGTGAGGCTGGCTGTCCCCACTCTGTGGCTGTGTGAGCCCGGGCGAGTCTGCTGCAGTGTCCCGGTGCGCACAGCAGGATAGAGACAGCAGGGAGGGGAGGGCATGCTTCCCTGGTCCCAGGGCGCCCCCCCCCCCCCCCCCGCCGCTCCCCTCAGTCTCGTCTGGGGCACCGCTCTCAGAGCCACAGAAACCCTGGGGGGCCGGGGTCTCCTGAAGCTGCAGCACCCTGGGCTGTACGAGGAGTGACCTTGGCTGGGCCACTCAGCCGCAGGGTAGAGATGACCCCTGCTGGCCCTCATTGTGGCCGCTGGGAAGCCCCGCGGGAAGGAGGGCTGTGTCACGAGTGGCCTGAGGGGCAGCCATCCGGCTGGGCTGCCCTCTCTTCTGGGGGCGCGGGAATGTGATCCAAAGTCTGTGGCCCCTCCAAACCCCAGCCTCTGACCACTGCGCCTGTGGCCGCGGGGTCTGTACAGACCCTTGGTGGTTGGCTTCCTGCCAGGATGTGCTCGGAGCGTCTCTGCATCTCTTTGCTGCCCTACTTTCCCCTCTGGGGGGAAGGCTTTTTTTTTTTTTTTTTTTTTTTTCTTTTGGCAGGAAGAAAGAGGGAGACTTCCCGAGGATGGTGTAGCTGTCCCTGCCTGGGAGGGTCCCTGTTCCCACACTGGGGAAGGAGCGTGGTGCATGCTGACCCCTGAGGGTCGGAATGGCCGGGTCGTGCCTCTCATACAGGGACCAAGGCAGCCTGGGTCCTCCCAGGTGCGTGCCACCTGTCCCGCCGTCCAGCCTGGCGTGTCCCCTCCTGCAGGGCTGTCTGCAAGGTGAGCTCAGGGCAAGCTGCCCAGCCTCCGGCCAGCCAGCAGACCTGCTCTCTCCTCGGCCCTCCCCGCTTTTTATTTTTAGTTATCCCCAAAGGTATTGGGAGGGATCACAGCGAACTTTCAGTTTTGTTGTTCTTAACTCCATGTTTTCCTGGGAAAACCCAGATCTCCCACGGCATGGAGGCAATGGGGAGGGGGTTTCTGGTCCCAGTTGTGGGGGTGCATCCTCAGCACATCTCTGGATAATGGTGCTGACCCCCATTACCTCTCTCTCTCTCTCTCTCTCTCGGGGTTGTTTTAAGGATTAAATGAAATCACATACATGGAAATACTTTACAAATGGAAATGCTGTTCTTCCAAGTCAGCAAGGAGGGGAAGTGGCGGTGTTCGCCGCCGTCCCCGTGACTTCTCTGTGACTCGTGCTGGCGGATGTATAGACCCCTAGTTGGTCCGAAACACTCCTTTGCGTCCGTTCTTCACCCAATATCGTCCCTCTGTCATAGATGTACGTGAATATGTATTTAAACTTCCATGTTTCGACAGTCTGTACAGTGTATAAGTTCTGCATTTCTGTTCAGTTTTGTTTGTATCACGGAAAATGAATTGCCCTATTAGGCATTTTGGCTGTTTTCACTTTTTGCTATTTTAAATAGTACGTTGCAAGCTTTTAAAAAATTAGGTTATAATTCACGTACCATAAAATTTACCCTTTTAAAGTGTACAATTCAGTAGTTGTTAACACATTCACAAAGGTGTTCAACCACTATCATTCTAGAACATTTATGAGCATTTAAAAAAATATTTTTCCTTTGAAGATGGTTATGAAGTGGGGTTACTAGGCCACAAGGTGGAGATGACTTTATAGCTCCTGTTACATCTTATTAGACTGTTTTCTAGAACATCTGCAACAGTGTGTCCATACCTAGTTTTCCTATAGCTTTGCCGGAATCGGGTGCTACTGTCCCTCCTGTCTTTGCCTGTTTGGGGGGTTTGTGGGAGTCCTCTTTTTTTTTAAGATTTTATTTTTAAGTAATCTCTATACCCAACGTGGGGCTCAAACTCATAACCCCGAGATCAAGAGTTGCACGTTCTACTGGCTGGCTCAGCCAGTGGGAGCCTTCTTCAAGGACGCGGGACACAGCTTCTCTTGCCTTTCATGGGATGCTACCCGATGAAGGTTTGAGGGGCAGCACAGCCGAGGGGCAAACCGGTGGGTCTCCATGCTGGTGATCCTGTGATCTTGTGATCTTGGGTAGCACTGGACTTGAGCCATTGGGAAGCCAGGTTTATGGGGGTCTTGTTTCCAGTTGTCCAACCTGGTTGAGCTTTTTTCTGCCCTTGTTTATACATCATTGAGTTTTTCACCCTCAACTTTCAATCTAGGAAGGGATACCAGGAGTCAAAATAGATCATTTTCAGGAAAAATCAGTCCACAATAATTGATGGTCACTAGGGAAAAATGGAGTGGTTGGCATAGTCAGGAGAGCCGGCCCCGACTCGACTTCCTGCCTGTGGCTGGCCACGTGGCTTCTCCCAGAGAGGTGAAAAGGCAGAAGGAACCGGGAAGGGATGGAAGGCTGTGCTAAACACAGGCGCCCCCTGAAGCTTGCAATTAAGGAATAAAGGAAGCTCTCTTTTACACAGCGGGTAGCAAACCTGTGAAATGCAGTCTCCCCATGGATTGAGAGAGGATAAAAATAGGAAGAGGGCTACTGAGGGGTTTGCTAAACTAATGAATAGCAAACAGATAACAGGGCTTTTAAGGACTCTGCTGTGTTCTCTCCCTCAAAAATTCATCTGTTCTCATTCTAACTGGTGTAAGGTGGTATCTCAATGTGGTTTTGATTTGGAGAGGTTGTGGAGAAAGGGGAACCCTCTTACACTGTTGGTGGGAATGCAAGTTGGTACAGCCACTTTGGAAAACAGTGTGGGGGTTCCTCAAAAATTTAAAAATAGAGCTATCCTATGACCCAGCAATTGCACTACTGGGTATTTACCCCAAAGACACAGATGTAGTGAAAAGAAGGGCCATATGCACCCCAATGTTCATAGCAGCAATGTCCGCAATAGCCAAACTGTGGAAAGAGCCGAGATGCCCTTCAACAGATGAATGGATAAAGAAGATATGGTCCATATATACAATGGAATATTACTCAGCCATCAGAAAGGATGAATACCCAACTTTTACATCAACGTGGATGGGACTGGAGGAGATTCTGCTAAGTGAAATAAGTCAAGCAGAGAAAGTCAGTTATCATATGGTTTCACTTATTTGTGGAACATAAGGAATAGCATGGAGGACATTAGGAGAAGGAAGGGAAAAATGAAGGAGGGAAAATCGGAGGGAGAGATGAACCGTGAGAGACTATGGACTCTGAGAAACAAACAGGGTTTTAGAGGGGAGGGGGAGGGGGGATGGGTTAGCCCGGTGATGGGTATTAAGGAGGGCACGTACTGCATGGAGCACTGGGTGTTATACGAAAACAATGGATCGTGGATCACCACATCAAAAACCAATGATGTATGGTGACTAACATAACATAATAAAATTTTTTTAAAAATTCATCTGTTCTTAAAGCTTTAACTATCCCATTTATACTCTCAAACCTGTAATTCACTGATTCCAGGACATACTTTTTTTTTTTTTTACATTTGAACATCTCCGAAGTTGTGTGTACCACTGATGGGGCGCCGTGGTCGACGTGGCCAGCGGCCTGTCTGTTTCTTGGTGGCTGTAAAACAGTGATGCTTTCGCCATCATGGGCATTTTGGATTTGATGAAATCCAGTGTATCTCTGGCATTCATTGCCTATACAAGCTCGAGTCTTTTACCTCTAGCCGGCCTTCTCGATATCGTCACTGGATGTCACCACTGCAGACTCAGCAAATTTTGAACATAAACCGTTATTGAATTTCTCTCAGGAAACACCAGCTATGTTTTCTGACTTCTTTATTTCCAGATGATGACGGAGCCCCTCTCTTGCAGCTCCTATAATAATACAGATGCTAGCCGGGATCTACCAGCCCCTCCTGAGTGCCAGGCACCGTTCCAAGCCCTGTGGATGTGTTAACTCATTCATGCTCACGGCAGCCCTACAAGGGAGGGGTGCCACTAGCCCCCATTTACGTGTTAGGCCTGCTCACGTGGGGCCGCAGAGCTGAAGGGCGGCAGAGCGGGTACTTGAACCCTGCACCCTGGCTCCAGAGACCGCACTCCAGGTCACGACTCAGAACGGCCTCTCAGATCCAGCCAGGCCCCACACAGCCTTTCCTCATCCCCTGACCAATGACTGCGTTTTCGCCGTTACTTCATTTGCTGTGGCCCTTGTTACTTCCCGCATTTGCCCCGAATGCTGTCTTGCTGGTTACATCACCACTGGCCCCCTCGCTGTAAGCCCGTCCTGCAGGTAGATTGGAGATGGCCTCATCCCACGGCACCTCTGGCGTGGTTCCCCTTCCTGCTCTAACACTTGCTTTAAAAAGTCTTATTCGAGGGGCGCCTGGGTGGCTCAGTTGGTTAAGCGACTGTCTTCGGCTCAGGTCATGATCCTGGAGTCCCGGGATCGAGTCCCACATCGGGCTCCCTGCTCGGCGGGGAGCCTGCTTCTGCCTCTGACCCTCTCCCCTCTCATGTGCTCTCTCTCTCTCATTCTCTCTCTCAAATAAATAAATAAAATCTTAAAAAAAAAAAAAAGTCTTATTCGAAATACAGTTTCCCTATCAGACAATTTACCCATTTAAAGCATACAATCCAGGGGATTTTAGAGCATTCACAGCCGTGCATCCACCGCAGTCAATCTTAGAAGGTTTTTATCATCCTCAAAAGAAGCCCTGTACCCCTTATCCTCGTCCACATTCCCTCCCAGCCCCACGCAGCCGCCAACCCACTTTCTGTGTCTGTGGATTCCTGCCACGTCGTCTAAGTGACCTCACGCAGCGGGTGGCCTTTTGTGTTTAGCTCCTCTCGCTGAGTGCACGGTGTCAGGTGCATCCCTGTGGCCGTGCACACCAGACCTTCTTTCTTTCTTGTGAGTAATATTCAACAGAATATTGGATAGACCACATTTTATTCATCCATTCGTCATCTGACGGACCCTTGGGTTGTTTCTACTCCTCGGCCATTGTGAGTAGTTCGTGTACATGTGTCCGCGTGCACGTATGTTTTCATTTCTGTTGCGTGTGCACATAGGAGTGAAATTGCTGGATCACACAGTAATTCTGTTTAACTGGTTGAGGTCAAGAACTTTTAACAGCCCCTCAGACTTCTCAGCCTAGTTTCTAAGGCCCTTTCCATCTGTTCTTGATTTCTGCTCTTCTGAATCACAGACTCGCTGCTTCTGCCAGGCCGGGCTTACCGTTGTCAGACGAACTGTGTGTTGGGGTCTCTGTCCTCTGGTTCATGATAAGCACCCCAGCTAGGATGTGGCCCAGAGCAGAGTCTGCTCACACATGTATTTCTTTGAGATACACAGTATTTAAAAAAAAAAAATTATTTGTGCACACTTAAAAATCACGAGATTTCTGGGGCACCTGGGTGGCTCAGTCAGTTAAGTGTCTGGTTTTGGTTTCGGCTCAGGTCATGATCTCGAGGTTGTGGGATTGAGCCCTGTGTCGGGCTCTGTGCTCAATGCAGAGTCTGCTTCAGATGCTTCTCAACCATACTGTAAGAACTCTGAAGACCAGAACCCTGTGGGGCTGGGGGAGCCCAGTCATTGTTTCAGTGGGGGGTGCTTTGGGCATTTGGGCTGGCACCATTGGGCTGGATTGTCCTGCTCTTTCAGGGTTTAGCATGGCTGGCCAGAGCTGCACCCCCAGGTTCTGGCTGAGAACAAAAGAGTCAGACTTCTACTACTGAGGACAGCGGTGCCTTCCAATGAGCGGGCTCCTGGCTTCATTTCTTGCCCCACAACCCGGGTGCTCCATCAGGTATGACATCATATTGGGCTACATTCAGGGCACGTTCTGCCAGTCACGGCTGGTCCTGCTTGCCATCCAGCTGGCATGAGTGAGCACCACGGGCCTGGTTGGGGCAGGTGGCTCAGGACTGGTGCCGAGGACCCTGGGTGGCCCCTGTAGGGGAGTGTGCGGGCCCAAGCAGGTCTAAACTAGGGGCCGCTTCTTTCTGCTTCTTTGAATTAAATATTGACTAGATAAAAAAGAATTCTTACTAAATATGTGTAGCATGAAGAAGTACGATATAACAAACACCAGTGTACCCACCAAGCCATTTTTAAAAAAGAGCTTTATTGTGTCCTTCCCCAAATCTTATCCTATTTTCTCTCCTTTACTATTCCAGATTTTGGGTAGGTCACTCCCTTGCTTCTCTTTATTGTTTCTATGTAGGTCTGATTTCCTAGACAATATGTTGTTTAATTTTGAAGAAGACGCATACTGTATGTGTGCGTGTGTGTGTGTGTGTGAGAGAGAGAGTGTGTGGATCTTTTTGTTCCTTTATCCTGCATTTAGGATAATCTCTTCAGATCTGTCTTCCAATGACTGACTCTTTTCACCTGTTTCTAATCCATAAACCCATCCACTGAATTTCTAATTTCCAGTTGCATTTTTCATTTATCGAAGTTCTGTGTACACCGGTCCTCTTATATCCTATTTTCAAAATTAGTTTTTATGTTATCAAACCGAGCATGTTTCTTTCTGTCCGCATTACGATTTTGCGAGTGTGGACGTTCCTGTTCTCTGCTGTCCGGTGTCCCGTGGCGTGGCCATGCGGCTGCGTCAGGTGCCGGGCATGCAGCGGTGGCAGACCGGTGAGCCCCCACTCTGCTGGAGCTGTGGGTGTGGCAGGGAGAGGACAGACGGACACCGAGTCAGTCAGCCGGGCTTGCGGGAGACAGGGCCCCCAGGAGCGCAGGCCAAGGCGTCCGTGACAGCCTCTAGAAGCCGAGACCTGAGGGACAGGCAGGAGTTACTGGGTGAAGGAACCAGGCCCGAGTTCCAGCTGATCACACAAGGCCTTTGACAGATGATGACTCCTCCTGCCATGATGTCCGGCTCTCTCCGTGATGCTCTGAGTTGGCCTGGGTGTCGGCAGGCTGCCGAGTATGAACCATGCCCTGTGCCCTATTGTGCGTTTGAAGCCTAAGCTGTGAGACTGTGGGATTGTACGTATTTGAGTCACTGCCGATCAGGCCTCATGCTGAGTTTTGGGGGACGCAGAGTGCTGTCGCACGTGCTGGCCCCGCTCCTGACTTGGCCTGTGCTGGCCTGAGACATTCAACTCTGCCGTTGGGGCTGGAGCAGGCGTGATGGTGGGAGCTGCCCCGCGGGATCCTGGGAGGGCGAGCAGGAGGGGTGCGGTGAGCACCGGGCTGCCACCGCGGGGCTCTGTGCCCCGTGTCCTCGGTGTTATCCTCCCTTACCCGCACAGGGACCCTGTCCACCTGCCAACCTGCTGTCTTCAGCTTAGACACACACAGAACAGAACTCATGGTTCCCCTCAGACTGGTCCTTTCCTGGGGTCCCCCCCACTGCCCATCCTTTGCATAGGCCCCAATTCTAGTCCCTCCCCTGGGCTCAGGCTTGTCACCAGTGGGCAGCAGCCAGTGACTTCTGGTTCCACAACAGATCGTCCACTCCCTCCGGCTCCTCTGCTGCCCCTTCAGCTCCAGCCCGGTTGCCTTCCCTCGGGTCCACTGGCCACCGCGGAGCTGCCTCCTTGGGGCACCACATAGCCGCCTCCTTGGGCTCGTTGCTTCTGCATCCGTTCTTACCCCAGCGGGAATATACACCAGATCTTGTCTTTTCCTGCCTCAGATTCTCCACTCGCTTCCCTGAACGTAGAACCTGATGCCACCAGCCCCTGCCCTCCTGGCCTCTCCGTCTTGCTCACCTTCCCGTAGACCCCCACAGCCGAGCTCTTTCCTGACTCGCGGTGTCTGCACCCGAGGGCTCCTTCAGCACAGTCTTTCCCTGGCTTTTTGCAGTGCTGACTCTTCAGCCCTCGGAGGGCCCTCTTCTCTCTCTCTGTACTTAATTTTTCTAAAAGATTTTATTTATTTGACAGAGAGAGAGAAAGAGCACAAGCAGGGGAGCAGCAGAGGGAGAGGGAGAGGCAGACTCCCCGCTGAGCAGGGAGCGCAACGAGGGGCTCGATCCCAGGACCCTGGGATCATGACCTGCGCTAAAGGCAGCCGCTTAACTGACTGAACCACCCAGGCGCCCCTCTTTTTTATTTTTTTAAGTAGGCTCCACATCCAGCATGGAGCCCAATGTGGAGCTTGAACTTATGACCCTGAGATCAAGATCTGATCTGAGACCACAAGTCAGACACCCAGCCGATTGAGCCACCCAGGCGCCCCTGTAATTTCTTTACTGACTTACTGTGTTTTCCTTCCTTCCCGCCAAAAGCCGAGGGCAGGGACCTCCACACCTGCTCGCTGTCCGCACAGCCGTGCCCTTAGTGATGCGGTGGCCGTTGTCAGCCCCGTTTAATGGCAGGGTGCAGAAACAGACCAAGATGTCAGGGAACGCCCAGGATCACACAGTACTAAGCGGCACTCAGACACCTGCTGACGGATGCCTGGGGAGGGGCCGGAGTCCGGCCACACATCTGCAAATAAATGTCCTCTGGCCTTTGCTGGCACCAGACCCCCACGCAGATTCCTGGGAAGGCCCAGGGAGTTGGACAGCTTCGCTTAGAATGCTCAGAGACACCCTCCTTCCTTCTCTTGTTTGTGCTCCGGCAGCTCTCTGGCCTGGGGGCTGAGGACGCCGGCTCCAGGGTGGGCGTGCAGGGCAGGGGTGCCGGGGAGGGGGTCCAGGTGCACCTCCGGGAGGTGGGGCATCTTGCCGATTCTTTACAGCCCCTGCTTCCCCTCCTCCTCCCGTGTAGGCCGCACCAGCTTCTATGAGGAGTACGGCGTCATTCGCGACGTGCTCCAGAACCACCTGACGGAGGTCCTCACGCTCGTGGCCATGGAGCTGCCCGACAACGTCAGCAGCCCAGAGGCCGTGCTGCAGCGCAAGCTTCAGGCCTTCCGGGCTCTGCGGGGCCTGCAGAAGGGCAGTGCCGTCCTGGGCCAGTACCAGGCGTACGGGGAGCAGGTGCGCAGAGAGCAGCAGAAGCCAGCCAGCTTCCACAGCCTGACGCCGACCTTCGCAGGTGGGCCCTGGGGCCGCGCAGGGGCTGCCCCCCACTGGAAGCAGCTTTCCAAGTCCAGACGCCCTTTGGTTTGGGTTGGAAGAGACCTCAGGTGGGACATTCACAAGGGTGCCCGTCGCCAGGGAGGAAGGTCCTTCGCTTCTCTGGCCTTCCACTGTCTTTGGAAGCTCACCCGTTGGGTCGTTCTGGGTGAAGGGTACCCCAGTGGTGGTCTCCGTTCAGTCCGCATCCACACACACTTCCAGATCTCTGAGCCGGATTCACACCTGGCTCCCACCTATAGCCAGCACCCCCCCCACCCCACCCCCAGGGAGGCTACAGATCTGTCCGGTCACAGCCCAGGGCACCTCCGGCAGGCAGTCTCCCTGCAGCTCAGACAGATGTCCTCTCAAGCCATGCTATGGACAGTTCCCAGGGCCCAGAGTGTTCCTGGAGAGGGCTGGCCCCCTAAGGCTGCAGGTAGTAAATTCCACTACAAGAGCAGCGGCTGTTTATGGGGCACTTACGATGTGCTAGGCACTTGATATATACGCTACCTCATGTAACCCTCGGGAGCACAAACCCGCGGCACAGGCGTGATTACTACCCCCATTCAGAGGTCAGGAAACCAGAGGCTCCATCAAGTTCAGAAACTTGCTCAAGGTCATGCGGAGATCGTACATGGGAAGACCATGCTCGGAACTCGAGTCAGCAGTGCACTCAGCCCTTGGTTCCTACCACACATGCGCCCTCCCGCCGCAGGCCCTGCACACCACCCTGCTGTTGGCTCAGAGCCCCAGCCCCACCCCTTCTCCGCTGTCTGGCCTTGCCTCAGGCACATCTGGGTGCTCTACAAGCGGGAGGGAAGCATGCCTCCCTCCCCACCATGAGACTTGGGTTCTCTTTGCTTGGGGCAGGCTAAGGCCAGGACTCTAAGGCGCCTCACGGAGGTGGGTGTCTGAGGTGGCCCAGAGGCTGCATTTCAAGCACTGATTTGGGGGAGAAGATGCTAGAAAGGCTGAGCATAGCAAGGCCGGGGGCGCTTCAGAGGCAGCGGGCTGCCCAGAGGAGGGGCTCAGAGAGGAGAAGGGCTGGTGTGGAGGCAAGGAAGGGAAGGCGGGTGCACTGGGAAGTCCTGGGTTCTCTGTGCCCGAGTGTCACCTCCGCTGTCCCCTGTCACCTCAGGCATCCTCGTTCACGTAGACAACCTTCGCTGGGAGGGCGTCCCTTTCTTCCTGATGTCTGGCAAAGCCTTGGATGAGAGAGTGGGCTATGTGCGGATCTTGTTCCGGAACCAGGCTTACTGTGCCCAGAATGAGAAGCGCTGGGTGGCAGACCAGAGCCAGTGCCTGCCTCGGCAGATCGTCTTCTACATCGGACACGGTGAGCTGGGCAGCCCTGCTGTGCTGGTCAGTCGGAACCTGTTCAGGCCCTCTCTGCCCTCTGAGCGCTGGAAGGAAGTGGAGGGCCGGCCCGGGCTCCACCTCTTCGGCCGCCCTCTGTCGGATTACTATGCCTACAGCCCCGTGAGGGAGCAGGACGCCTATTCTGTCCTCATATCCCACATCTTCCACGGCCGCAAGGACTCCTTCATCACCACGGAGAACTTGCTGGCCTCCTGGGTTTTCTGGACCCCCTTGCTGGACAGCCTGGCCCACGAGGTCCCGCGCCTCTACCTGGGAGGAGCCGAGAGCGGGCACCTGCTGGACTTCGAGTTGAGTGGCACCCAGTTGCGCTTCTCCCGGCCGCAGCTGGAGCAGCTGGTGCCGGGCCCAGGCTCCGCTCCGAAGCCCAGCGATTTCCAGGTGCTCCGCACCAAGTACCGGGAGAGCCCGCTGATCTCGGCCTGGCCTGAGGAGCTGATCGCGCAGCTGGCTGCTGACATCGAGGCCGCAGCTGTGCGGGCGGTGCGGCGCTCTGGCGAGTTCCACCTGGCGCTGTCCGGCGGCTCCAGCCCCGTGCCTCTGCTGCAGCAGCTGGCCACCCGGCACTACGGCCTCCCCTGGGCCCACACGCACCTGTGGCTGGTGGACGAGCGCTGCGTCCCTCTTCGGGACCCTGAGTCGAACTTCCAGGGCCTGCAGGCTCACCTCCTGCAGCACGTCAGGGTCCCCCACTACAATGTCCACCCCATGCCAGTGCACCTGCATCAGCGCCTCTGTGCCGAGGAGGACCGGGGCGCCCAGATGTACGCCAGCGAGATCTCGGCCCTGGTGGCCGACAGCAGCTTCGACCTGGTGCTGCTGGGCATGGGCACGGACGGGCACACGGCCTCCCTGTTCCCCCAGTCGCCCACCGGCCTGGAGGGCACGCAGCCGGTGGTGCTGACCAGGAGCCCCTCCAAGCCACACCAGCGCATGAGCCTGAGCCTGCCCCTCATCAACCGTGCCCGCAAGGTGGCAGTCCTGGTCATGGGCAGGCTGAAGCGTGAGATCACCATGCTGGTGAGCCGCGTGGGCCACGAGCCCAAGAAGTGGCCCATTTCCGGCGTCCTGCCGAGTTCTGGCCAGCTGGTTTGGTATATGGACTATGAGGCTTTTCTGGGATGATGGTGCCTTTGGCCTTTGCTTGCTCCCAAGCTTGCTTTTCCCGGTACTTTCCCCTTCCCCTTGGTCCTGCCACCTGTCCTGGCTCTTTCCCCGGTACTTTCCCCTTCCCCTTGGTCCTGCCACCTGTCCTGGCTCTCTGGAACCTGATGCCTCAAGACTAGGCCCCCAGAGAGGAAAGGACGAGGCCTTATCCCAGTCCCTTTGACGGTCCGTATCTAGTTGTGGGCAGACACAGACACAAAGAAGAAATGGAGTCTGCTCTTGAGAAGCTTCCAGTCCAAGTCAGGAGAGAAATATCCGCCTTAAGAACATACCAGCAGCAGTTACACAATAACACCAGCCAGCACAAAACAGGACGGTGTGAGAGCTCCCACCTTCAGCAGAAATGCAATGGCTAGGGTTAATCAGGGAAGGCTTCCTGGAGGGGGTGAACCTTGAACTGGCTCCTGTGGAAGAGAAGACTGTGGATAGTACAGAGAAGGGAGCACGGGTTCCATCAGGTACAGAGCCCACACGAAGCAGGTGCTAGAAACTGTCCAGAGACCTTGAGTTGGCCGTTTCTTCCATCCCTCCCCTTCTTCCTGAGCCTCTGACGTTTAGCCTACTGTCCTGGCCTCTTTGTGGCTGCCTCCTCCGCTCTCTCTGGGTTCCCTTCCCCTCTGTCTCCCTGCTGTCCCCCAGACAGATGAAGGATGGTAGCAGGAACACAGCAACAAACACTAAGAAGGTCCCAGAAATCTTGCAGCTGTTATTTGGAGCTCCCTTTCGCAGTAGATGGACTTCTCTGCGTGGGGGGAGGCCCCCCGCCCACTCTCCCTTCTCTAGCCAACCCCCTTCGTGATACACAGTGGGCACAGATGATTCGGCCATTCCAGGGATCCCTCACTCCAGAGGGTCCTTTACACCTCAGGGGACTTCCGGTGGGCATTTCCACTCTCAGTAGACCCTGTTGCTTCCCCAGGAAAGATCCAATTAAGCCTTTCTGTGATGCGGACACATCATTTGTGGGGAGAGCTGTGATGGAAATGGTCCAGATCCTGCAGGTGCTCTGATCTGACCAGACAGGAGCTGGGCCTCCTCCGCGGGCAACTGCAGCTCCCAGGCAGCGCTGGCTGCCCACGAGCTTCTCAGGGACCTGGCCGGCCCCCGCCCTCCTCACACTACCTCTCGGGGGCATGGAGCCCACCTGCCTGCCGTGTGCTGGCCTGGCCTGTCACCGCGGACACACTGACCCCCGGGGAAAACAACAGGTAGCTTCTGTTCAGAGGAGGTTGGGTGCTGTATTCTTGATTAGCGCCGGGCCAGTAATAGTGTGTGGGGGGGGGGCTGTCTCTCTGAAATTCTTGTAAAAAATATTCTCACACACGTAATTAGTATTTCAACTTCCCACGTCGTCGTGCGCCCAAGACAGGACTGTAAAGGAATGAGACCGATTTTTCCTGTGTGACTGCTTGACACCTCGTATCAAGTGTTGATGTCACCCTGAGGGCTTTCCTTGGTGAGGGGGAGCGTCGCCAAATGTATTTCTCTGCTTCTGCTTCTGAGTGTTTACACTTTCTTCAAGGCTGTGGATTTAAAAGCATTCTGGGCCCTGAGCTGAGGGTTCTCTATGTGAAAGGCTCTCCTGTTGAACGTCCCCTGGCCTCCCACGACCCGTCTGGACAGGACATCTCTCCTTACACCGAGAGAGCTAACCTCGGCAAAGCAGAACCCCAGTGCCCGGTCGGGAAGTCTCTCTCTCTGGGGGTCTGCGTTTTAGCTTTTTTTTTTTTTTGCTTCTGGGGGCCAGCGCTCATGAGGGGACACGGGTGGTTGTGTGGCCACGTGGGGGCACTCTTGCACCATCCCGGCCCTCCCTGTGCCAGCCCCTGGCCTTGAGCTCTCCCCCATGTGTTCTTCAGGAACTTCATCCTCTGTGGTTGCAACACTGACGGAAAGCGACCTCCACGCGCCCAAGAATCAGTCCAGGATGTGGGCCAGGAGGCCCTGATGTCACCATTTCTGAATAATAGTGAGTCAGTGTGGGCCTGAGCCCAGGACCTCCCGTCTGAGAGGAGGACCTTGCCTCAGAACCCAGCCTTCATCGGTGGAGCATATGTCAGGGGCCGGGGTGGGGCAGAGGTGCCAAGTGCTGCCCTGAAGTCACACCACAGGAGTCCCCTGTGTCCCATCCTGGGAAGGAGGGTCTCAGAACTGGGCCACCGAGACGGATGGTGTTCCACCTTTGTGGACCACGAGCCATGGCCAGAAGCACACCTTACGTCGGGAATCCGTCATCACATTCGTGTGTGAGTCTGCCTCACGCACAAGTTCCATGAAGGAATTCTTACCTTAGAACGTGAGATACCCTCCGGTTTCTATTTCATGTTTGGGAAATGCTCCCTAGAACCTACTAGATTGATACATGGTTCGAAAAATGCTGCTCCAGTCCAACTTCATCCCGTGTCTGAGCCGAGGGCCCGAGGTGCGGAAGGGAGCACGTGTGTCCAGCTCACACAGGGGCCACCAGGGAGCACGTTGGGACGGGAGCCTGGGCTTTCCATTCCTGCAGCTTCGTGCCGTGGGCCCA
Organism: Neomonachus schauinslandi; assembly: GCF_002201575.2. Lineage (NCBI taxonomy): Eukaryota > Metazoa > Chordata > Mammalia > Carnivora > Phocidae > Neomonachus > Neomonachus schauinslandi. Next base: position 6,414,906 of record NC_058406.1, read on the forward strand.
CCTGGCGCAGCGAGGCTGCCGTGGCCCCTGGGGTGGGTGCTCGGCACCCCCTTCCTCACGGGGTTGATGAGGCCGACGCGACACGCTGCTTGGTCTCCTTACTCTCTCAAGCACCCCGTGAGGAAAGTGGAGGCGTCCTTGTTTACAGATGACTTTGACGCTGGAACTGAGGTTGTCTGATGACAACAGGCCAGGGTGCCAGCCCCGTGGTGCCCCCTCCTTCCCAGGGAGCTCTCGGTGCCCAGAGGGGCTGTCACGGAGCGGCGGGCGGGAGCCCGTGTGCCCTCGTGGACCTGGGAGAGGCGGAGGGCCCCCCCCCAGCGATTTAGCATCTCTAGAGCGAGCACCTTACCATTTGTTGTGGGGAGAGAGGGGAGGGACTTTCCAGGTTGTTGTAAACTAGGTTCTGAGTTTGATCTGGGAGCACAGTTCTCTGCTAACCACAAGTTAAAATAGTCGCGTTGACCTTCCCTGCTTCTTGTTTCTCTGCAGACAGAGCTTTATTCCCACCTGGGGCCTCCAGGTTAGCGGCCCGGCGGTGCAGAGCGCTCCCCCAGGGTCGTCTCCCCGGAGGCACGGGCCTGCTGTCCCCGGGCCCAGAGCTCGCTCCTGCTTTGCCTCGCGCCCTGCTTTCCCCGTTTGTACAGAGAGCTGAGGGCAGTGTGACAGAGCAAGGCGGGCAGAAGCTTCCACGAGACCTTAAGGGGTGGTTTCCCGCAGTTTAGTTTTCAGGAACAACAAAAAACTTTATTTTCAACAAAAATACATGCAGCCTCACATAAGCACACTCTGTTTTATCCGGTTAGATTTTTATCCTAGGCAGACAGGACCCTGCAGACCTTAGGCCACTTGTGGAAAAGCTGCCTGGCGGCGTGTTCGAGAACGCACAGGGCACAGGGCCCGGGGTGCCCGTGGTGGCCAGCCAGCGCCATCCCGCCCACCCACCCCCTTGAAAGACAAACCCGGAGGGCCGAGGGCCTTGGAAGGGCGGATCACAGCGGGGGACGGGGGGGAGGACGGCTCAGTTGGTCCGCCCGGCGCTCAGAGGCTCTGTGCACACAGCTGGTGTCGCCTGTCGCAAGTGTGGGTTTCTTCCCATGTGCGCCCTGCCTGCCCTTGTTTCCCTCCGCCGACCGGAGGCTCACCCGCGCCGCCGTCTCTGTCCAGCTTCCGTCTGGTGTTTCGGGCCCGGGGCCTGAGGGGGGCGCTAGCGTGCGGCGGGGCTGGCCTGTGTCACACCCTGTGCAGGCTCCGTACGAAGTGACCATCCCTTCGTGCCCTGTCAGCACTAGGGCAGAGCGCCGCCCCCGTTCAGAGCCGTCTTCCCACCACACGGGTCTTCACCGCCTGGAGTGAGCGGGGACCCAGCCCGGCATGTGTTTCTGGGGACGTGCGGTGGCAGAGGTCTTCTCCAGAGGCGGCGCTCGGTGGCCTCCAGGGGTGGGCTGTGAGCGCGGCCTCCACGGCTCATGGCTAAGCGAGGTGCCAATTCACGAGTGCTGTCGCCAGCACGAGACAGAAACAGCAAGAGATTGGAGGAGGCATTCCCGAAATTCTAGCGATCCCTTCGGGGAAGCTTCCTCCCCGGGCAGCTCCGGGAGCTCCTGTTTGCAAAGCAGACCCCTGGGGGCCGTGTCTGTGTGTGACCTGAAGGCGGACAGGGCGGGGGTGGGGGGGGGGCGTCTAGGGGAATCATGTTGATTCCCTAGGATGGTCTTTGTCCCAACCCCTTGCCCTGCTCTGGGGTGTTTTGCTGGAAATCTCTGCATCTTTTCTGTCCCTCTGGTGTAGGGCCAAGCAAACACATTTTCATCTGCTGAGAGCCCAGGGGAGCATATTTGGATGGCTAGTAGTTCGCTTTGAAAGTGGAAGTGTAAACAGACGCTACATAAATTTGTCAGTTTGGGTCTTCAGCTGTAGCGCTACAGAAGTCTAGAAAGGTCAGTTATAAAATGTCGTGAGATACTTAACTAGGAAAGGACAGGACCCTGGGTTAGCTCCGACCGAGGGTCCCGAGCGCATCCAGCTCTCCGAGGTGTGACCTGTATGGTCTCCTCCTCCTGGTCCCGCAAGCAGGGGTCGAGTGCAGGGCCTCGTCCCCAGCCAGGAAGGCCGAGCTGATCCAGAGCCAGCAAGAGATCTAGATGGGGCGTGGGGCCAGCGTGGAAGCCAGGGTGTGTTGCAGTCGGGACCGTGTCCAGGCGGTCTCCGTCCCGTGCTGGGACACTCCCGTACTGGGCTTCTGCCCGGCGAGCAGAGTGGCAGGCAAGCTCCTTTCTCAGAAGGCCTGTGTCCTTTGTGTGGTGCGGTGGGGAGACCGTAGGCGTGAACCCCCTCTCTGCCAAGTGACAGTGATGTGCCTTGTCTTCTTGCACAAAGAGAAACTGCCCCTGGTTTTTATGGAAGCGGCGGACACTTAACGATGTCTCAGACAGTGAGACACATTCAGAACAGAGTTTTTAAAATGACTTTTTGTATGTCAAATGTAACATTTATTTTTTAAACAATAAAATTGTTTTGCCAAAGTCCGTGTTCTCCTTTTTCTTCTGGGAGACGGGGTTCGTGGGTTATGGACCTGGTCGTTGTGCTGTGTGTGGAGCTTGGCGGAGGGGAAGGGACAGTGAGGTCCCGAAGGGAGGACCCGTGAACGTCCCACTGCACACACATGGGTGTCTGGGCAAACCAGCCACATGCCATTTGCGTGAGGCCCACAGGCCTCCCGGGAGAGACCGCAGTGGGCCAGGCGACCGGACTTCATGTCCCTCAGCCGTCCCCCCAGCTTGCTGGCAGCCCACCAGCTGGGGAAGCCCTTGGCCAGAGGGAGACACCAGGAGGGAGCATCTCTGAAAGCCGCAGGGTCTGATGCCATAGTTGGCCTTGTGCCCTCTGCCCGATTCTCGCCTCCCACCTGGGTCGTGTTCCCAGGAACGTGAAGATTTGGGGGGCAGTCAAATAAAACTGCAGAACCACAGCGGGTAGAGGAGCCAGAGATTTGCTGGTTGTGGGACCCAAGCAGAGTGGTGACCTCACAAGGCAGCGACAGCAACCACAGGCTCATCCAGAAGGGGCGATGTCCCCAGGGACCAAGAGGCACGGGGAGGGGGGGCAGACACACACCCAGAGTCCCCAGGGGAAGAAGGGAAGGCCCGTGGGCAGTAAAGAAGGCTGGAAACCAGAGGCTGCAGTCAGCCCTTGGCTGTCTCTGCCTGGGAAGCACACGGAGAACAGGCTTCCTGGAGGAGGCGGCCCAGGGCTGAGGGAGAAACCAGTGTGGGTTTCTCACTCTCTGCCGGGACGGTGATGGTGTCCTTACAGAAACCTGGGGAGGCAGGCTCCCCGCCTACCAACACTCGAGATGTCGGGGCCCCGCGAACGTCTGAAGGCAGCACTGGAGAGTCACGGGTCCCTGCCCCTGCCCCTGCCTTGGGGAGCCTCCATCTACTTGTGTTCGGGGGTCCTGGTGGGTCAAGACACCCAATGCCCGCAGCTGCAGCGACTGTTTCAGGGGGACCTGTGGCCCAAGTTGGTGAAATCAGAGAGAACTCAAGGATGCGGGCCGAAGCCCCCCCCATGTCTCTGGCCCCCCACCTGAGGGCGGGTTGCCCTGGAGCTGGCAGCGGCCCTCTGCCCACCACGGGGAGCCTGAGAGTGAGGGACCCAGCAGAGAGCAGAGCCAAGCAGCCCTCCCCAGATTCCAGTCATGCTGGGATTCTGCCTGCTGACCGTTCATTTGCGGGTGCTTCAGTTCATGAAAATAGGGCTGTCACGCGTGGCGGGGAGTGCACAAGAGGCCTCGCAGCTGGGGGGTCGTTGGGTGTTTCAGGAAGCCCAGCAGAAACCCAACGCTGACCCGGGAGGTGGCTGGGGCCAATCAGGGGGCCAGATCTCTCTGGCTGGGGCCAGGCTTTCATCAGCCCGGGGAGGCGCCACAGTGCCAGCTAGCCCAGTGCTATACCGCGTTGGCTGTTGGTTATTGCCTCATCTGGGCCATTTTTCCTGATTGACCGAAGTTTTGGCAAAGCGAGTCAGAAGGGCAGAAGGCAGGGATGGACAGATAGTCGCAGGAGCTCTTGGTGGACAAGCTCAGGAAGCGCTGGCCTAAATGTCCTTTCCTGAGTCTCTTCCCAGCTCTGCGGAACCACAGCCAGAGCCCTGGAGGGCATCCGCTTGCCTGCCGGGCCCCCAGCAGAAGGGGTCGGTGTGGCTGGGCGCCCCTGGCTGCCCTCTGTTCTCTCCCCCATCTGCCCAGCTGTCCGCCGAGGACCAAGACCGCAGAGGCTCCGGGCGTCTGTGGGGCAGTAAATGTCTACATGAATGGCTGGAGGGCGATCATGAAAGCAGGGCAAGAATCGGCAGCTACTGAGCCGGGCCACCCCAGCAGGGGCCTGGGGGTGAGTCGCCAAGAGAGGTTCAGGAAGGTCTGCTGTGGGCCCCGAGGCAGGTGTCTGTGGGTGAGGCGAGAACAGGGCTGGCGCCTGGGACTGCGAGGCTTCCACAGGGTGCGGTCGTGAGAGCTTCTCGAAGCCAGGGCAGCTGATGCGAGAGGCCGATGGGTAGGGGACCAGGCGGGCATGGCCGAGGGGGGAGTGGCACGTGTCATCACCTCCAGGGGACACTGCATCTCCCACGTTGACAGTGGGCTGGAGTGGCTGCAACGGGGGCCAACACTTATATTGGGGTGACGGGGGGCATGACAGTGGGGTCAAGGTCTGCCCCCCACGCTTGGGACTTTGCTGCTTGCTGCAGGTGGAGAGCAAGGCCAGGGGGACAGTGCGGCTGTGGACATTGGCAGGCGTGACACCCCCACTGGGCCTCGTGGACACTGTCATCATATTTTTTGTTTGAAGAGGTCAAACCACAGAACTAGGCTCATGCTGCCGGTCACGCCCTCCCTGCCTCTCTGTATGCATTTATTTTTAACTGAAAGAAAAAATGATACAGAAAAGCAAAGGTAAGAACACTCATCCACACAGATCACCTCCACTCAGCATTAACCACTGTAAGATTTTTGCATATTGGCTTTTTTTTGGGAGAAAAACAAAATCACACATGTTTTTATAAAAATAACACATTCTTGCTACAACTGAATTCTAACAGCGCCCAAAAGTACACAAACAAAATGTAAAATAATAATAATAATAATAATAATAAAATTCCCTGCGGTTCAATCCAACAGTGGCATTAGGTGAATTTCTTGCAAGACATGGATACAGATAGAAGAGATTAAAAATATTTTGTAAAGATAGGATCCTTCTCTTGAAGGTAATTTCAATTTCATTAGTACACTAATAATTTTACTTGAAATTGAAGACGCTGCTGAACTCCACATAAATACTTGGTCACACAAGACATAGTGTATCCAAAAAGGTCTCTTGAACATGAGAAGTGTCTGAAAACATTAAGAGGCTGGAATCCTCACTGGTTTTTAACATGGCTTTTTAACTCCACACCCCAATTTCAATTTGGGGGTCTGCTGACTTCGAAAGGTGGAGACATCGGCTCTCACACAGCTTCCCGTCACCTGCCACCCCCCCCCCCCGGGCTCTGGATTTTGGTAGCTCTATGATTTTTATCCTGCTGTTGTCCAGGGTCCCTAATTGTTTCTCCCAGTTGACTCTCTGTCTGATGTTGCCTCCTGTGGGCTCCTTGCCGAACCGCGTCACACTTCGGACACCCAAACTCCCCTTCTCCCGTCTGGGAACACGGAGGCTTAACTGCATCTCCTTTGTCTCCTGAATGTGCAGCCTCCCTCTCTGTGCCCGCTCTCACCGAGGCCGGGGCTCCACCGTGTGCTGGCTGCATGCATCCCTCCACCTGCACTTTTGGGGGGCGCAGGCTGCCCCCACAGCTCTGCACCGCCCAGCCTTAGGGGGCCAGGCCCCAGAGAAGGGGTGCTCGGTTTAGATATTGAGCAGCTGCTGGCCCAAGGCCAGGCTCTGTTCCAGCCCGGGGCACCCCGCAGGGACCAAAGACCCTGCCATCACGGAGCCTGTGCTTCTCGTTCTCTCGAGTCCTCCCTCTCTCCTTTATTTGGGCTTCACACCCCGTCTTCAGGAAGCACATCCCCCTCCTTCTGCCAGTTCTCACTGTTCCAACGCCAAGAGTGTTTTGCAGGAATGCCCTCCGCACTAGCAGATTTCTTAGTGGCCCCCTAGCTACGTCCACCTGCGCTGCTCCATTAGACGTGCCCTTGAAGGTCACTAGTGACCTCCTACTGGACACGGCCACGGCTCAGAGCTCGTGGCCACAGTAAGAGGCCACTGCCACCACAGCAGCAGCTAATGAAGCTCGGGTAAAAGACCTCGTTTTGCTGATGAGTAACCAAGGCAACAAGGGGTTCCCTAACTTGCCCAAGGTCACAGCTAACAAGTGGCAAAGCCCCTAAGGTCTGTCCGACCCGAGTCAACCCCCTTAACTAGGGGGTCATCTCAGGAGCAGGTGCTCCGGGGAAGGAAGACGCTGCCATTGGGTAAACCAGCAGCTCTCAGCCAGTGGCCAACCCGCGGCCGGGCCATCTGCACTTGCCCAGCCTCCCTCAGACCCCCGGCCCCGGGCTCCAGCTGAGAGAGGGGCTCCACTCTGGCCGGCTCTCACTTACTCTTCCCAAGAGCTTGTTCCCGCTGATCACAGCAGAGAATGTCATTAAGCCAGGGAGGTAGCAGGTGGGGACCCTTGTCACCAAGACCTGCTGGCTGCACCAAACTCGGGGGGACTTGGCCACTGACCTTGAGAGCAAAGCAGGGGCCGGGCAGGAGGGTGACTCCTGTTTTCACCGCCGTCACTTCCTCCTCATTTAGCCCCTCCGTTAATTCAACTACAAGGGCTGCAAAGCTGAGGGCTCTTCCCTTCCCACTTCGAACCAAGAGGGAAAGCAATTCATAAAGGTGAATTTTCTACCTTTTGGATTTCTAATTATGTATCAAAAATACCATAAAAACTGTGAAATGGGAAAAATTATCCACAATGCCTGCCCGCCACTCTACCTGTTGTTCTCGGGTTCAAGGATTCCCCCCCAGGACACTTTATCTTTGCCATCCCAGGCTTCTTTATGCTGCTTTATGGTATGCACATGTTTTCACGAACATTCTCCGTGTTTCCTCATGTCTCCATAGTTGGTTTCCACACGTGCGTTATAGCCCATGGAACGGAAGCGTCCTAATGAACGTTCCTATCCCTGTCACTGAATATGGGTGTTATTTCTAGCATTTGCCCTCTGAAGATAATGCTGTAACGAGAGGTTTTTATACAGCAAAATTCTTTTAAATGTATGGAAATGTGGGGTTTAAAATGACCCAGTAAGCATGAATTATTTTGTAATCGGACAACAGACTCCGATAGGACAGCAATGATAACTACAGCAATCATCAACGGCCCAGGAAGAAAAGGAGGGGAGAGTTTGAAGGCAGGAGGAGGAGGGAAAGCTGCAGGTCAGCTGGGGTCACCTGCCGGGCTGCAGGCCAGGGAACCAGCCTCAGAAATCCTCCTTCAAGTGTTCTTGAGCCCCTGGTGCTACTCTGTGGGTTTTCAAGCCCTTGGACTCCCAGGTTACTTTTTTCCCCCGAATTGTGGCCATCACTGGCTACTTCGACCCGGACTCCTTTGGTTGCAAGTGACAGAAACCCAACTCAGACTCGATCCAAAAGAACAAGGAAGTGCCCGGCTCCTGTCCGTGGAAGGCCCCAGATTCAGGGAAGTCAGGCCGTGTCGCCAAGAAGCCAACCGAGTTCAGCTCGCTTTCATTAGGGTCGTCAGAGTCAGCAGGGACATCTACAGGACATGCAGGCAAATTGGAATTTCAGATAAAGAACGAAAATACAATTTTAGTAGGCATATGGCCCATGCAGCATTGGGGACATAGAATACTAAAGCATTATTTGTTGTTTATTTGAAATTCTAATTTACCTGGGTGTCTTGGGTCTAACCTGGCCAATTGTACTGTGTGGGCAGACAGGTTTCCTGCGAGGGAAGGTGGCCCCCTGCACAGCGTCTGGACGGCCTGAGACTCCAGAGGAAGAGAGGGTGTGGGGCTCATGGCTCTGCCCGGGAGCCGGGGACAGCTTTGGTGTGTCCAGCGTGGGTCATCATGGTGGCTCCACCAGGAGGTGCCTGGAGAACCCTCTCACTCCCCCGACCCCATCGTCAGCCTCCCCCCCTGCACCCTCTCTTGGATGTGGTGAGTTGAGATGTTCTCAGACTTTGTCAAGTCGTGCGTGGATGTAGCTTCAAGGCGAGCCCCACACTCCCTCTCCTCGTCAGATTTCTGCCCCTTCTCTCCTTATGGGGCTTTGGGTAGGGCCCGTCTCTGAACAGATGGCTGGATGGGGATGGGGGGTGTGGCTCACCCCTGGGGTGTTGCGCCAGCCCGGTGGGTCACTCCCCAAGAACACGATGGCCCCAGACCCACATGGATCCATCACCTGTGGAAAGCTTTACACGTCTCACTCGGTGCCTGTCGGTCCTTAGAAATCAGGGCAGTCTGGTTAATAGAAATAATAATTTCAGCGGTTATTCCGCGTGCCAGAGAAGGAAACAGCCACCCGAAAGGTTTGCTAATTATAAAGTTATTTCAGAAGCCGTCATCCCCCGAGACACCCAGACCAAGGGCCGTGTTTACAGGCCCAGTGCCGCGGGCGGCCTGCCCTGACACCCACCAGTGCCGAGAGCAGAGTTACTGGGGAGACACCCGGGAGTGGCCTCCGGTCTCCAACACAGACACGGCTCCCCCGCAGCAAACTGCTAAAATTACCCTCGGTGCCTCCAACACAAGGCATCCGCACCTTCCCCCTTCTTGGCCAGGGTTTGATCCTTGCAGACGTGGGGGTTTGGGACCCCGTGCGTTGCCAGGGAGGATTTTCACAAACCCCAAGACGCAGCAGAGGGGGGCCAGGACCGAGGAGGTGTAGCTGCTGTCTCTTGAACGGGGCGACATTCCCTCCTGGGACAGCTGGTCCCCTGAGGCGGGAAGCCCCCTGGGCAGGACCTCAGGGAACACGGAGGCAGCTGCGGGCTGGGCTGCGGCCTCCCCTCTGAGGGCCACGACTGAGGGCCCCTCGGTGGAGAGCTTCCCGAGAACCAGCGCTCAGGTGACTCTTCCAGAAACAGGCTTCCTTCGTCCCGACAAGGGACTCCTGTGTTGCTCTCCCTTCTCCCTCAGCAGGCTGCAGGCCACACTGTCCTCCCGTGCCCATGCTGGGGTTCACTCAGCAGCTCCCCTCCGGCAGGCAGGTCCCCCAGATGGCTCGGCCCAGCCCAGCCCAGCAGAGCGACCCCCGGGGCCCCTTCCCAGGGCCTGACTTCAGGATACCTCAGCCTGCCCCCACACCCTGCAGAAAGGCCTCCCACCAGGCAACCGGACATGTCGGCGCTCAGCTCTGCCCGGCTTTGCTGTAGCCTCACCCACTGTGTATTTATCTGTGCCAAACCCTGAAGAAAGGAGACCCCCCTGTAGGCCCTGACCCCAGCGGCCCAGTGTGCGCTGAGGGGCTGCAGGACTGTGGCGTTGACCTTCCCAGCACCCCTTCACACCCGTTCCAGAAGGAGGGCAGGCGCCAGAGGCTGGGCCCACCAGGGGGGAGGCTGATGCAGCAAGGTGTCTTCTGCTCGCCCACCCTCCATCTGTTTGCTCCCACCTCCAGTGGCCTCCCGGCCTCCCCCGACCCAGCCTAGGCCCTGAGAGGTTGGTCTGCACAGGCTGCATCTCTGGCTCCAGCCGGGTCCATTCACAGGACAAGAGTGGGGTGGGTCATTCATTCATCACCCCAGCTGCGAAGGACGGCCACGTCCTTGAAGGAAGGTCCCCGGGCTGGTGCAACATCGTCTCCCCGTGTGTCTCTCCCCTTCAGGCCCGGGGGGTGGAAACAGCCCTCCTTCCCGACCCACAGCCCAGGCCTGCCCCAGCCCCCCAAGGTTTCCACGATGGGCCCAGACCTTCCTACAGAGCTGCTTTCACGGCTCTGCTCAAATTACCCGAAGGCGTGTACACCCAAAGCCTGGGCCCTGGGCTGATAGACCGTCCCTGGAATTTTTCTACCTGGAGCTGGTTGGAAACGGAGTGTTTTCTCCTGTGACTAGGAGCTGTTTGTGTGTTTGCCTGGGGAGCAGGCAGCCAGGGCCCCTGGCCCAGAGAGAGAAGCCAGTTAGACAAGAGGCACAGAGGGGTCCTAACATCCCTGTCGCCCGGAGGCTTATTCCTCCAATGCCTTTGCCGGTTTTGTGAGCCTCCCGATCTGACCTTTTTTCCAGCTTAAACTAATCGGATTGGACTTTTGTCATTTGCAATCAAAGAGTCCTGCATAATGCAGTGTGGACAGATTGGAAACATCATTCTAAAATGAAATTAGAAGCCCGATACTAGAGGGCATCACAGGGGACACAGGCAGTACCCTGAGCCCTACCTGGGCGTTAGGAGGGCTTCCTGGAGGAGGGGGTGCTGAGCTGAGTCTTGAAGGATGAGTAGACATAGGCCTGGAGAGGAGGTGGGGGGCCACCCAGGGAACCCTAGGCAGGGGGCCTCAAGCAGCCTGAATTGGGGGCGGGGGGCGCATGCAGTCCTGTGCTCCTGGAGAAGATCATCCTGGCGGTCCATGCGGACAGCAGAGGTGACAGGCCAGGCCCTCAGGCCTTGAAGCCAGCCAAGGAGCACGGACATTTTCCCAGATCGGTCCCAGCTTCTCAGACTGGGTCACCTCCAGAGTTGGGAAGACCTGAAGACACGGGACCAATGAAACACCAAATCCTAGGGGAAAAAAAAAAAAAAAAAAACCTGCTGCAAGAATTGAACAAAAATAATATTTTTACGCTAAAACAACCCACTCTGGGCAAAAAGCAAAATTCCATCCCTTTTCAATATAAAACACACGATTTCAAAAATATTCCCACTGGAGGTGGCTGAGGGTGCTTTGGGGGGCCAGTTTGAGCATCACTTCCCGGGCGGAGGGGCTCATCAAGGAGCTTCTCATGCCAGGTCTGGCTGTGGTGTGTGGGCTCCCCAGGAAGGGGGTCAGCCCCGCTGCCAAACCAGCTCACCCCGAAAGTCATTCATTCCACAAACAGCAATGCATGTCGGGGGCCCCGCTGGGAAGGGGGTGGCCGGGGCCTCCCTTTCCACACCAAGCTGTGACCTGTCACCTGGCACCCTCCCCATCAGCCCCGCAAGGGCCGACTCCTCCTTGCTATGGCCCCCGCTGCCTGGTACACAGTTGGCGCCCAGTAGGTGCTTGTCGACTCTGTCAGTGACCGGATCAGTAGCAGGTCCCCAGGCCGTGTGGCCACGGGTTTCGCGTCAGCCAGAGGCCAGCGTCTGCCGGCTCTGCCCACACCGCCCGCTCCTGCTCTCAGAGGCCAAGCTGCCAACACCGATCTCCTTTCAGGCCGAGGCCGGGCCCAGCAGCGGGTGATGCTCCCCGCCGCCTGGGGCACATTTCTGCCCCCTCAGCAGGGTGTTGGGAGCGAGGACATGGGATCCCCACTGTCCTTGGCCTTTGCAAGACGCCTGGGAGGAGACAGCACGTTGGGAGGTGAAGAGTTGGCCCCTGGAGTCAGAAAGATATGGGTTCAAATCCGGGCCCTGCTGTTCGGCTGCCGAGCAATGGGGCTGATTTGACCCCCGTGAGCCCCGTTTCCTCCTCTATTAACCAGGATGACAAACCCTGCTTTCCGGGAAGGAGGCGCAGAGCCGGGGTTCAGCGTGGCCCTCGCACGAGAGACCCACAGTACGTCAGGGGGGCCGGAGGCTCGGCCGCCGCGAAAGCCGGGGCCACGGGCCCACCAGCCAAGCCTGTTCCTCTAACACTTGCAGATCTCCTGTGTGCTGGGATTCGGCTCCCAGGGGCATGCCTGAGACGCGGCCCTCACTCAGGAGACTGGAACCCCCTGAACCCCCTGTTCTCAGGTGCTGCACGTGGGGAAGGCGGCTGCAGGGCCACCAATCAGCTGTTCGGATTTCACATTCCCCACAAATATGTGTTGGACTCTTGGAGGACACAGAGTCTTCTCGGTGTCCTTGGAACGGAGGCCACAACGGTAGCCGTGGACCCGGGTCACCAGCAAAGTTGTCCATCTGGTAGCCCAGCCCAGGTGGGCCGCTCAGCCTCTCCCCTGCCCTCGCTCGGCCCGAATGCCTTGCTCAGTACAACTGAGGTCCCACCTCCCTCTCCGTTGCCCCAAAGCTCAGAACCCTCTGGTGGGAGGATGGGGGGTGGTGCGCAGAGCTTCTCTCTGGGTCTTTGTGAGTCCCTGTGTCCTTCCCAGCTGCCCTGGGAGACAGCACTGACCCCCCACCCCCACAAACACACACACGAGCACCTTCTTGCAGCCAGCCCTGCTGGGCACAGAAAAACACAGGTTGACAATCCTACAGATGGCCCTGGATTTAGCATCCGCTGTGGAGTGTCTCCCAGATGTGGCTTCCAGACAGGGCTCAGCCCACTCTTGCTAAGTACCAGCCACCTGGGTGGTCTGGTATCTGAACCAAATCCAGAGGCTAGAAGGAGCCTGGGTTCGAAATTGCCACCAATTTCCTGAAGGTTTCTTCTGGAGCTCCAGGCAAACCCAAACCCACTGGTTGAGGAAAAAACAGGCCCCTCACTTAAAACCAGATGTCAGCGTCTGTCCTGAACCAGCTCAGGGAGACGGAAACCCCCACCCCCGCCTGCTCCCTCCCCCTCCTCTTCCTCCTCTCCCCCCACACCCCCAGCTCTGCAGGCTGGGTCAGCTACCACTCCGCCACACCACAGAGGAAGACCCTGTGCAAAGGAAGCTACTTCTTAGCTGGCACCTAAAAATATTGACTTGGGTTTTTTCTTTAAATAGAAAGGAAATTCAGCTCACTCCACCCCAGTCCTCCTCCTTCTGGGTTCTGAGTGGGCACCCTGGGGACCTCACCCAGACTCAGCTTCCTGGATACTGAGCAGATGTGGCGCCCTCTCTCTCTTCGGGGGGATGGAGCAATGACAGGGTGGAGGACAGGGAGGGGATTCCCTTGCTCCTGAGGGGATTCCTGGGGGCAGCTGGGAGCACCAGACTGGCATTTGGCTGATCCAATATCCCAGGGCACCACTCCTCCAGAGAGGCCCTGGGCATCCGTGGCACATAGACATCCCAGGACAAGGGTAACCAGATGACCCATAAAACAAGAAGGGGGCAGGGAGGCTCTGATGCTCAGGGCCACCCGGCTTACTGACTTAGATCCCTCCGTGAGCTCGTGTCAACAGTGGCCGGGACAGCAGCTCTCCCTCGGGGTCTCTGAACTCTGCCTGGGATGAAAGTCCACTGGGCTTGATGGCTCTGCTCCCGACTTGGTGACTGACTCCACACAGGTCCTTAGGCACCTGGGGAAGAGCTCCCCCAAGGCCCCCTGTGGCTGGCAGATCTGGCTAGGTGTGCCGCCCACAGCCATGCAGTGGAACACTTGAGAGACCCTTGTGCCCAGATGGAAGCCATCTCCAAAACAGACAAGGGGAGAGATGCAGGAGGGGACCCGGGTGGGTGTGGTGTGCCGGCCCCAGGTGAGCGTGGGCCTGGTTGGAGGACACACAGGAAGCCGGGCGATCTGGGCTTGTCTCTCGGGGAAGGCGGGGAAACTGCAGATCCCTTTTGTGCCCTTTGAAGCTCCTTTTCTTGATTTGATTTGTATTTGAATCAAAATAATACATGCAGTTTTTAAAATACCAGAGGGCTACAAGCAAAACCAAACACCCCAGCAATTTCCTGCCCCACCCCCCACGCCCAGTGGTAACACCCAAGAGGTGACTAGTTGCAACTCTTTTTAGCCATTATTTTGAATATTTATTGCCATATTTCTCAATAGCCTGCCTATACTCCCGTTTCATTTTTTTTTGCATGTTTGAACTTAGCTAAATGTCTCAAGTCTAAGAAACTACACAAAATAAAGGTTAAGATGCAGACTTTTGAGCCAGATCACCCCGGTCCCGAACCAGGCCCTGCCACGTAGGACAGTGCAACCCCCAAGCAAGTTCCTTACCTCAGCCATGCTCAGTTCCCTTACCTGTAGTGGGCGTAATAGTCCCACCCCCCGCCCCAGGCTCCCGGGCGCAGGCAGGGGCCTGGCATGTGCACGTTGAGCCTGGCACGGCAGCTCTCGGTAAGTGCTGGCCATTAATATTATTATAATCATCATCATCTTGATGAGAACCTGCACTCTCCTCCCAACTTCAGAATAGAGTTAAATCACAGTGTTGGGGGAAGTCAGGTAGTCACTGTGTCCATTATTTTGATTCTCTAAATATTGTTTACAGCTGAGCCATGTAGTATACTATGGTTATATTTCCTCTCTGGTGTGTGTGCGTGTGTGTATTTTCTGTAGTTAAGTATTACCTTGTCTTTTAACTCCCCTTACTGATTCTTCCCTCCAAATCTCCTTTTTTTTTAGGACTTTATTTGTTTATTTATTTGAGAGAGAGAGTGCGCGTGCATGAACAGGGGGAGGGGCAGAGGGAGAGGGAGAAGCAGACTCCCCGCCAAGCAGGGAGCTGGATGTGGGGCTCGATCCCAGGACCCTGGGATCATGACCTGAGCTGAAGGCAGACGCTTAATTAACGACTGAGCCACCCAGACGGCCCTTCCCTCCAAATCTCTTGGACAGGCCCATTTCCCAAGATAATTCCCTCAGGAATTTCTGTGGGGGGGTGGGGGGAAGGCGGCCCTGGGAATTGGAGAAGGGGGAGGGGGTGAGGTCCCTGTTCAAAGGGCAGACTCAGGCTTCACCTGGTTGTTTTCAGCGAGGCATGCCCCTCACCCACACCCCTGCACTCCGCCCGCTATCCGGAGCCCAGGACACCTCTAGGTTGGTTACCCGCTTCTCCAGGGCGGGTGGGAGACAGCCTGGCTGCCCCTGGTCAGGAGGGATTTGTGAATCCAGCTCCTTCACGTGCACTTTCAACCAGGAATCCCCCTTCTCTGCAGCCTCCTGCCGCTTGCGGAGGGAGGGACCGAACCGGACCGCAGCTCCTGAGCCTCCTGAGCCTCCTGAGCCTCCTGAGCCCCCGAGCCCCAGCCCCGCAGCGTGTGGTGTCTGGCTTCTCAGTGCCCCCCCCCCCCGCAGGCACTGGCTCTGCTCTGCCCACCACCACTTGCCCGCTCTGAAATGTTGTTGCCGTCCCCCATCAGCTGTCTTTGTGCCCATCCGCTTTGTCCTCATGCATTCATGCTTGAAAGACCCCATTTTGGGGGGAGAGACAGATAAGTATGAGTGTTCGGTCGGCCATGTGTCATCAGAAGTCCCCTTCTTTAAAGTACCCCTAGAATTGCATTTTAGAAACAAGAACTTCTCCTTTGGCCCCCACGTCCCATTAGGCAAAGGTTTGCCCCTACGGGCAGGGACCACCTGCACCTCTGGGCTGTCTGCACGCAAACCAGCCAGGGTCCCGCAGTTTCCCAAGCCCCACGCAGGAGGTCAGAGGAGCGCCCAGGGTCACGGCTCGCTGACCCCTGTGGAAGCCTGCCAGCGCACCTGCAAAGCAGGTTGGGCTGTTGTCAAAAGGATGCCTGGGTCTGGAGACAGAAAAGACGAAGGCGGGAGGTGGGGGGGTGGGGGAGAGGGAGGTCTGCTGGAACACTCACGTGATCTCTATTATTATCCCCCTTTCACAGATGAGGAGCCTAAAGCAAAGGGATCAGGTGATTCTCCTAAAGTCATGGTTGGGCTAGGATTCAACCCTGTTGGTTGGGTGCCTCAGTCCACTTGGCCACCCTGCCTTTCCAAGTTACCTGTGCAACAGAAATAATAATAATAAAAAAATAATGATAATAATAGTCCCCTATACAGGGGTCTTGGGCTAAGCTTGGGGCTCGCTCTGGAGGAAGGAAGGGGGCTCCCCAAGGCAACTTCTGAGTGATACAAAGAGAGACACAGCAAATATTTTTGCTTCCAGTTTTGGAATTTAAATCTAAAGCACTGGGGGCGCCTGGGTGGCTCACTTGGTTAAGCGACTGCCTTCGGCTCAGGTCATGATCCTGGAGTCCCAGGATCGAGTCCCGCATCGGGCTCCCTGCTCGGCAGGGAGTCTGCTTCTCCCTCTGACCCTCCCCCCTCTAAGTCCCGCATCGGGCTCCCTGCTCCTTGGGAGCCTGCTTCTCCCTCTGCCTCTCTCTCTCTCTCTCTCTCTCACACCCCGAGACTGGGCTTGGTCATGTGATTAATCTTGACCCCTGGGGGGTGAGCAGACAGGACTCTAGCAGAGACTGAAATGCGCTCTCAAAGCAGTCTTGAGCTTTCCTTCTCGGCACCTCTGCCGTTGCCAGCAGAAGCGTTTCCCTGCAGCCTGAGCCCCAGGATGGACAGACACAGAAGATCAAAGAGCCAAGCCAGGCAGCCCTAAAGTCCCAAGCAGAGTCACCCAGTCAGGCCCGGGAGGACCCACCCAAGAAATGTGAGCGAGTATAAATGATCGTGGTTGGAAGCCCCTGAGTTTGGGGGTGGTTTGTTAGGCAGTGACGGCTGACTGTTACAAGGGCCCACTGTATGCCCTTGGTCTGAGAAAAGTAAGTGTAAAATTCTCCCTGCGACAAGTGCAGGGGGTGGGGGTGGGGGGCGTACATGGGAGAGTGTGCACTAGGAGGCAATGACCAGGTCGGGTAGGATGGGAGCTGGGAGCAAGAGGAGGAACCAGGCAAGGGACAGAAATCCAGGCTCAGAGGCTGCAAGGGCAGGAGGGAGCACGGGACTCGGAGGAAAGCCGCGGAGCCGGGAGAGGTGGGACAGGGCGCCAGGCAGGGCTGGCTGGTGGGGTTGCAGAAGCCAGACCACCTAGAGCCTGGGGGGCGGTAAGAATCCTGGACGCTGTTTGAAGAGCATGAGTGGAGTGCATGCACCATATGCATCTTGCAAAGATCACTTTCACTGCTGAGTGTGAAACGGATCAGACGAGCCGTGAGTGCCAGTGGGGAGGTGGAGGAGGAGGCCGTGGCAGCCAACCAGGGGACAGGTGATGGGGACAGGTGAGGAGGGCATGTGCATCAGTTCCCGAGGGCGGCTTAACAAAGTCCCACAAACTGAGCGGCTTAAAACAACAGACATGTATTCTTTCTCGGTTCTGGAGGCTAGAAGTCCAAGATCAGGGCGTCAGTCAGGCCATGCTCCCTCGGAGAGCTCTTGGGGAGAATCCTTCTTGGCCTCTGCGGCTTGTCGTGGCTATCGGCGATCCTTGGCTTGTAGATGATTCCTCCGATCCCGGACATCCAATCACATTCTTGTCAGGACACTTGCCATTGGATTAGGACCCACACTCATCCAGTATGACCTCATCTTCACTGGATGACATTTTGGACCTATTTCCAAATAAGAGCATGTTCACAATGTGTGGGTGAGCAAGGATTTGGGGGACAAGCTCTTCAACCCAGGGCACATGGCATAGGGTGGGTGTGTCGAGGAGTGGACAAGGAGCAGACAGTGTGGGGAGTCACTGAGGGGGTGAAATGAATGGAACTTGGAGCTGGGCCCACTGCTGGCCATCTGGGCCTTCACTCTTCTCTCAATCACCCCGCTGACACTCCACCTGGCTGTAGAGCCACCCCCTGGAGGGGGGGTCCCCCCACTTGGCTGTTGTTCTGTACCTGACCCCTTCCGCAGGCTGACAAGGCAGCACTTACCCTTCTCTCTGCCACGTGGTGCCCCTGGAGCCCTGGATTCACAGACATCCATCTGGCCTGGGCCAACATACAGCTGGGGCTTTTGAAGTCGCTCCGGGTTCAAGTCCTGGCTCTGCCACTTCCTGGCCAGGCAACTCTGGGTGATCTGCTTAAGCACTTTGTGTCCCAGCTTCCGCCTTGTAAAATGTAGATAATCGTAGTGCCTACTTCATAGGAGGGTCATAAGAGGTGAGACACTTAAAGCACAGAGCACACTTCCTGGCATATTGTAAGCATTATGTAATATATGTATTTATATATTACATATATATGTTATATGTTGTATATATGGCCGCCATATGGGTTTGGATGCCTTAATTCTTCCTTCTTCCAATCTGATGTCCCTTGGAGAGAAAGATTCAGGACATCCCTGATGAGGAAACAGCCCAGCAGAATGGGCCAGGCTCTGTGCAGAAGGGTGGCAGGACCAATGTTCCAAGCTCTTGGAGATGCTTCATACTGGTCCCCGTGGGATCAATGCTAACTTCACAAGCTCCTGGCACAGAGAAGCACATAGCTCCTTCCCGTAACTGCTTGCTGAGGGAGTGAGGCGGCTGACCCCCTGGCTGGGGACTGGGGCACCCTGAGGTGAGGATGGAGCAGAGAGGCTGGACCAGGAGGTTTGGACCCATTTTCAAGGTGTCTACCAAACACAGCAAGCCCTGCTGTGGTGGACAGGAAAGAAAAACGAGTCCCTTACTATTGGAGGTCTCTTCTCTGTCATTTGGGAACAGAAGGATGACCTTTCTAGAATTTTTATGCAGAGTCTGAAAGTATGAACTCAGGCCACTGATAACAGCTCTCTGTCCAAAGAAAAATAGACCATGGAGCAAGTTTACATAAAGTGATTATTTATTAACACTTGTTACTATCTGAAATGATCTCACTTACTGTTTATTATCTGCCTCTCCCTCTTAACTTGAAATTCTCTAAGGTCAGGAACCTGGTCTGTTTTGTTTACTATTCTCCCTCCAGCATGTAGAATAATGCTTTCAATATTTGTTCATTCAGTCCCTCACTATTTAAGTTAAAAAAAAAATACTGAAGGAGCAAAGGAATAAATACTTGGAGGGGTGCTTCACTTCTATTATGGGGTTTTATAATTCTATAATATTGAAGATGTTGTCCCACAAGAAAAAAATACACTGAAACACTCTGCTAAAGAGTTAAGATGGGGGCGCCTGGGTGGCTCAGTTGGTTAAGCGACTGCCTTCAGCTCAGGTCATGATCCCACGGTCCTGGGATCGAGTCCCGCATCAGGCTCCCTGCTCTGTGGGGAGCCTGCTTCTCCCTCTCCCACTCCCCCTGCTTGTGTTCCCTCTCTCGCTGTGTCTCTCTCTGTCAAATAAATAAATAAAATCTTTAAAAAAAAAAAAAAGAGTTAAGATAGGCACGAAGATCACAGCCTGCTCACTTTTACTTCTCTGGAAGTGTTTTTGAAAAACTTTGCAATAATTAGTGTCACAAGCCCAAGATCACCTCTTCTCAAGGCCACGGGAAATCTCTTCAATCTTGGTTATCACCTAGTGTCTCATTTAAAGCTACGGAAACTCCGCTTTGCATCTTTCCCTTTATTCTAGATGATTAATAATGTCTGATAGAGCTACACTGCAATATCACAGTCTGCCAGCAGGTGTCGCTGTCTAACAATACATGACCTTGCGTGAGCCCAACACCCCCCCTCCCCCTCCCAAGAGCCTTTTAAGGCCAAGAGTCTATGAAATCAACCAGTGTACTAATTCATGAAGGCTGTAAGATCAAAATTCTGTAAGATAAGGTCCCCTCTATTTCAATTTCACTTCATGAGATAAGTATAGCTTATGTTAAGGATGAGGAATGGGTATTTTGTTAACATGCTTCAGTGTTCTTTCAGTTCTGGTGGGTCTTGCCACACTTTCATGTTATGGATCCGTGCTTTTACGAGGGAAGTTTTTTGTTGTTTTTTTTTTTTTTCAATAATAATAATAATAATATCTAAAATGCATTTATTATTTTGAGATTCCTCAAAAACCTCTGATTTCTTTTTAACACATGGTTGTTGCACTCAATATTTGTTGGATGATTGCCCCTCCCCTCCCCAGCAAATCCTGGGGATAACATAGAGCTACCCTACAGATGGAGAAACTGAGTCTCAGAAAGGTTAAGTAACTTGCTCAAGGTCCTACAGGCAGTGAATGACAGTGCTGGGATTTGTCTAATTCCAAATCCCTTGTCCGTCCATTCACTCCAGGTGGCAAAAGGGACCCAGGGAAGATGGGTGCCCCCCCCCGCCCCAGGAGATAAGAGCTTATCAGGGCAGCAGATACAGCTCAGAGGGCTCAAAGGTGTCCAAACTGTCTCTGAACAGATTTTCCATCATCAGAAAAAGTAGCTGATGTTAATTTGCTATCTACTAATTTCTTCCCGTCATTTTCCTGAAACAGATTACAGAAGGGAACAAATTGTATGTGACGATGCCAGTGATGAAATGTGGGGGTGGGGGTGGAGTCGGGCGATGGCATCACCAGGAACCCAGAGCCACCCCCTCCTTACTCACCCCCTGTCGAGCACAGATACTTAGTTTAAGACTTGAGTCAGTCTTCAGATTCCTGGGTTTATCAGCTGATGTCACAATGTTTCAAGATTTTGTATCTTTTTAGCAAACAATAGCATCAGCATTGATAGGGTGAGTATACGCCCCTTTCTCACAATCTGTTCTCCAGGATTGTGCAACAATGCGCCCCGCCGCAGTGGGTCACGGCTGGATGACCAGCTCTGTAGCATGGTCCTGCCCACCTGCCCAGAACCCTGGCATAGAGGAAGGCTCACTCCCCAGAGATTCCTTTGGGAAATTTAGGTCAGCAGGATCTAATTACCCGACTGGCTCAGAGCTGAGATTTCAAGATTAATGCTGAAGGAGGGTGGAGTGGGAGGGCTAAGGACTCCTAATTGGGAACCATCTGTTTCAGGGCCCTCACTTCAAAGGTGGGGTCTCTGGCCCTCGCTGAACAGATGCCGCCACTTGAATTACACGCAGTCTGCCCCAGTCTGCCCCAGAAGGTCTCCTCCAGAATAAGAGGTGAAGCCTGGAGGAGTCCCACTCAGG
>NC_058406.1:6436036-6499648 GCF_002201575.2 Neomonachus schauinslandi
CCGGCACAGGGGGTGCCCCCGCTACCCCGAGCCCCGCGCCCGCCCCTGGGGCGCACAGCACCCGGCGCGCGGGAGCCGGAGCCGGAGCCGGAGCCGCGGCCGAGGGGGCGGGGCGGGGCCGAGGGGGCGGGGCGGGCACGCCGGCCCCGCCCCCCCCCGCGTTCCCCCCGCCCCCCGCTAAAGCCTTCGCCTGCTTTTTCTTCTTTGCACAGAAGTCGCGCTCGGGCTGCCCGCGCGCTCGCAGCAGGAACCAGGCTCCAGGCGCTGGCGCCGGGGCCGCGGGAGGAGGCGAGTTCGCTCCCTGCGGCGGGCGCGGCCCGGGCGCACCGGCCTCCTCGGCCCCGGAGAGCGGCGGCGGCGGCGGCGGCCTCCCTGGCGCGGTAGGCAGCGCCGGGCACGGGAGACCGGGCGGGTGGGGGTCCGGACGGGGATCGCGGCACTCGGGGACCGAGTGGTGGGCGCGGGGCCGGGCGCTGGGGGCCTGGTGGGTGAGGGTCCCGCTGGGGACCCGCTAGGCACCCTTCTCTCGCCACAGGTCCTGGCCGAGGGGGCCAGGGCGCCGCCCAGAGCCGCTGCGGCTGCGGGCGCCTTGCGGGTCGCGGCGGCCCGGGGGTCCCACCTGCGGGGGCGAGACAAGGCGGGGGTCCCGGCGGCCGCGACCACTGTCGTGCCCGGGGTTGAGCCTCGGCTGCTGCAGACCCGGGGAGGGGACCCCGGGCGCGCGGCGGCCCCCACCGACTTCC
The DNA here is from genome assembly GCF_002201575.2 of Neomonachus schauinslandi. NCBI lineage: Eukaryota > Metazoa > Chordata > Mammalia > Carnivora > Phocidae > Neomonachus > Neomonachus schauinslandi. Next base: position 6,436,780 of record NC_058406.1, read on the forward strand.
AGGTGCCCCGGCGCCCCCGGGCTCCGTTCCCGCGGCTGTCCCCGCGGCCGAGGCGGGGGCGCTGACCTGCCCCTCCCACACGGGGGCAGCGCGACCCTGCTCCGCGAAGTTAGTTTCGCTTTTCCCGCCAGTCGGGAGCCGGATCTGCAGTGTGGCCCTACTGACCCCCTCGGGGCTCCCCTGCCCTGCTCGCCGCGCCTCCCCCGGGGAGTCCGCCGGGCGACACCCCGGGCGGCGCCTCCCTCTCCGCCATCCCGGAGCCGCCACTGCTTCTCCCGGCAACCAGGGGGGAGCCGAGTGTTGTGTCAGCAGATCGATTGAAACAGAAAAACCAGAGCAGCCTGGGTCGGTCGGTGGCCCCGCGGGAAGGGTCAGCCCGCGGCCAGGGTGTGTGGGGACTTGGTAATTGTCCTGTTCGAGCTCAAGGCGAGGGCTCCTGGAATGCTCACTGGCCCCTGGCGCGCGGGCTTGCCCTGATGGGAGACTGCAAGTGAGTGTGTGAGTGAGTGTGCGGCTGGGTGTGAGGGGTCTGGCGACCGAGTGTCTGTGTGTCTCTGAGCCTGCCTGTGTGGGTGTGCCTGAGCGAGTCAGGGTGCTGTGTCTGTGTGTCTGTGTGAGATTACGTGTGCGTGCGGTGTGTGTTTCTGTGTCTGTGTATGTCTCTGAGTGTTTCTGTGTGTCTGGGCATCAGTGAGTGCGTGCCTGGGGTGAGTGTGTGTGTGAGTGTGTATGGGGTGAGTGTGCATCTCTGCGAGTGTGTGTGTGTGAGTGTGTGCCTGGGGTGAGTGTGTGTGTGTGCACCATCTAAGGTAACCTGGCGGTGGGGCTGCTGGTGACCGAGAGCTGCTGGTGACCGAGAGCTGCTTACCTTGACTTTCCTTGCTTGGTTCTTTCTCAGAAGTGGGCCGCTCAGACCGGTCGCCCTTCCGATGCTAGCTGGGGAGAACACAGGCTCCTTCTCCTTCCCTCTCCTCTTCTCTGAAAATGAACCGGGCGGATTGGGGGTAAGTTGGCAGGGGCTGCTTCCTGAGTGAGTAATATTTAATTAAACACTCCAGCCGGTAGCATCAGAAACTGGTCATGAGCTGAGTTTTAACAGGTGGTGATGGTAAAAAACGCCATCCCTGGTGACTGCAGATCGGTGTCCTTGGCAGAATTCTCTGCTGGGGCAGGACAGCACGGGAGGGGGCCCAGAGCTTCATCCCTGGTTGCTGGGTGTGAGGACAGCAAGCATCCCTTCTCGGCCCTGTTCCTTTCTGATACTCCCCCTCTGGGTGGTGGAAAGTGCTAGATTTAAGCACAAGGGGCATAGACAGGGTTCCCTCTGCTGAGGCATCACGGAGCTGAGGGAAGCCCTGTCTTACTTACAGGGCATCTATGTAGGCCAAGCTTTCACTTCCCAGCAGAGGCCCGGAGAGGGTGGCTGACTTGCACACACTGCAGAGCCAGGCCTGTGGACGGTCTCCAGAGCCCTGGCTGTTGCCCCAGGTTTCTGCCTCTGGTGCTGAGGTCATAGGCCAGGCACCTCACGTCCCCCCAGCTGTAAGGTGATGGACTGGATTAGATCATTTTAAGCACTTCTTGTTCTCTTACTGCTTTTCCTTATGCAGAGAGGGCTTTACCCAGGAGAGAGAGTTTGCCAGTGGGGAGGTGTGGAATGGCCCAGTGCAATAACTTTATAAATCCTTTTCTTTCCCAGCCTGGCTACCACCAGGGAAGCAGAATCAACCACAGTGGTTCTGACAGTCACGAACCAAGCAGGGGCAGACCTGGCTTCAGGGAGGTCGGGGCTATGGGGAGATGATGGGTTCTGGGGGTTGCGCGGCTCTTAGGAAGGAGTGGTCCCACCGGGGGCCCTGGGTGATGTCACTGTGTTGCTGGGTGAGACTGCATTCCTTGGGCTGCTCTAGCAAGGTTGAAACCACCCTCCAATGGGCTCCTGGGGCTGCCTCCTGAAACACTCTGGGCCCCTGGGCGATCAGCGTAGAGGTTTCGTTTCTCCTCTGGAGCCTGGGAACAGGATGGGGGGTGGGGAGGGTGAGCTGGTGGAGGTGAGTGCTGCCCCTGCTCACTGGGGACAATGGAGACTATGCTCCCCTGGCTGCGCCTGGTCCCCTTCTTGGACCTTCCCCCTCCTGGGGTGAGCAGAGACTTGCCCACTCATGCATTTTCACATTTAGCAAAACCTCCGGTTCTATAGTGTTGAGAGTTTTGTCCATGAATTTCACACCAGTTCTTTGCAAGAAATAGCTTATGGCTCATGGGCATAATCCGTTTATGTTTTGGTGCCTGAGGAGTTTGAGAACGAGGATCTTTATCAGACAAAAGCACAGGGCAGGTGTAGATGGGCCTCTGTCCGCATCCCTCGCGATGCGTAAGCCTGTCCCTCCCCGACAAGCCTGACTGATGAAATCCACGCTTTTATTTTGGACTTCCCACCTAGCGCTTTCCCTTTTCCCAGGTAGCTGATAGAGTGAGCCCCTCCTAATCTAAGAGTCGAAGTCCAGCTCATAGTCAGGTGCCAGGCGTGTCCTGCTGTGTGCTTCCCAGGCGTGACGTTGTTGGATGGTGGTGGTGGTGGTTGATAGTAGGAAATGTGCTAGTGCCAGGCTCTGATCTGAGTCCTTGAGACATTAACCCTTGTACTTTTCCTAAGAACCCGGGGCAGCGAGCAGGTTCTCCTTCCATCCCCCTCCTCCTGGGGCTGGAACGGCCAGCTACACGACTTGGCCGAAGTCTTGCTGCTACCGCCGGGGTGCAGAGCAGAACTCTGACCCTGATTTTGGTACTTAAGCTCTCTTAATTAGTACAGTGTGCCCCCCTCTATCCCCTTGACCTTTTCTTCAAGAAGCACGTGCTAATTTTTTTAATGAAAAATGTCTATTATTACGGAAAATTGCACATATATAGCAGGGCTGGGAGAAGGGTATAGGGTTCCCCCACCGGCTTCAAGTGTCCACGCATATACACACCCTCGCATTCACACACCGCTGTATACACGCACGCACGTGTCCACACGCACGTGCACACACACATGCTGGACTCTTCTGAACCAAACCTCAGACGTGGTATCAGGTCATCTGTAAGTACTCGCTAAGCATTTAAGCGAAATCTCAAGCCTCAGAGAGGTAGACTGACGCCATGGGGGGCAGGTTGGGTTAAGCGCACTCTGCCTGGCTGGACTTGAGGGTCCTTCCTGGCTGTGGCAAGGGGAGGATGGCTACTGGGAGATCTGTCTTGCTGCCGCCGCCACCATCCCCCCCAGAGTCTTCGGGAAGCTTCTTGCTTGTTTTGTGTTTTAAAGTCCTGTTCATTGCTCAACATTACAAATAAATGAGTCCGCTGGTCATGAGACAGACCACATCAAGAACAGACCTAGGCTCCCTGCGGGCCTCCCCTGGAGATGGGGAGGAGGACCTGAAAGGCACAGCCCTGCTTTGCCCCTCATCGAGGCTGGGCCTTGGGTGGGCATGGGCATTCGAGATAGGGCCTGGGCGGCAGGGGATGTGGAAGTGGTTTGTAAACAAGCTTAAACCCAAGCTTAATCGTCTTGAAGTCCCCACAGTGCAGGTAATGGATGGAGGAACGTGTGGGCGCCTGCCACCCTCGGGAGGCGGTGGGTGATTTGGGCCCAAGACTCAGGGCATGTGGGACGTAAATGCCACGGCAGGGTTGGGGGTGGGGGGATCCAGGATCTACCTGGTGACAAGTCTTGACAGTTGCCCCAGCTGTGAAGAGCCCTTGCCAGACAGGCTGCTTGTGGCCACACAGCTCCTGGCTCTGCTTTCAGGCCTGCGATTATTAAAAATGTTTCTTTGTGTCCTGCTGCATCTGTTTCCCACTGGTTGGGATGGAGGCTGGCGGCGCTTTCAAGGTGGAATCCACAGGTTGGGTAACTATTTGGACATGGGGTGTGAAGAACTGCAAATGTCTGGGAGCCTCCTGGCCAGTTTGGGGGTCTGAGTGGATGGTGACCCTAGAGAGAGGGCTGGGGGCCAGTGGTATGGAGGTGCCTTGAGCCTCTCCCAGGTAGAAATGGTCTGTGGATGTGTCCAGATGGCAGCTAGGCCAGGGGCTCTAGAGAGAAGCCTGGGCTGGAGACAGAAACTTTGGAACCTTCTTTCCAAGGGGGTCAGCAGAAGAGCATCGGGCATGAGATGAGGCGTGCCCGGGAATAGAACCCTTGTTCTGGCATTTTCATCTAGAACCGGGGGAGAGACCCTTGTACCTGAGGCCCTAGTGCTCCTGCGTGTTCTGCCTCTGACGGCGAGGGTATGTGGGGGGTCCCCACAGTGGTGCCGGGCTGCCCAAGAGCCACGTGGGAAGACCTCTCTTGGGTTCGGGATTTCATACTTATCTCTCGTAATTACCGTAAAATGCCCGTGACATCACATTCCCCTTGTAGCCACCGCTGAGTGCGCCGCGGGGTGAAGCACATTCCCGCGGGGGTGCGGCCGCCACCACGTCCGTCTCCCGGGCTCTCTCCAGCCTGCAAAACTCGAACTCTGTCCCCATTAGACGCTGACTCCCCATTCTCCTCCTCCGGCACCTGGCACCCTCCATTCCGCTTCTGTCTCTATGGGGTTGACTCCTCTAGGTCCTTCAGATGCATGGAATCCTACGCATTGTCCTTCTGTGACTAGCTTATCTCACCCTGCGTGATGTCCTCAGGTCCATCCATGTCGTAGCCTTTGTTGTCCTTCCTTTTTAAAGCTGAATACTACTCCATTGTATGGCGCTACCACATTTTGCTTATCCGTTCATGTGTGGGTGAACACTTAGTCTCTTTTTATTGCACTCCCTGAGGGCACAGGTCCCGGGAGGGGCCTCGCCGAGGGCCTTTGGGGTGCTGGGGGGGAGAGTGCGGGTGAAGGGGGCGCTGATGCTGGGCTGCTTGGGGCCCCGCCCCTCCCTGATGCGACTGGCCCAGCCCCACAGGCTGCTGTCCCCTCCCGCTGGTCAGACATAAGGCGAGGCTGCCTGTGGGAGCTCACAGGGCCCAGGGAGCCTAGGTCGTGGGGTGGACCCCTTGGTCACTGAGCCCCCAGAGCTGCCCTCAGGGCAAGAGGATCAGCTCCCCCAGCGTCCTGCCTCCCACTCGCAGGTCAATACAACTGGTCTCCACTTCCTCACTTCCCTGGCACTTCTAGATCTTTCCAGGAGCTCCTGGATGTCACTGGCCCAACTGCGGATACTCACTGACCCTGCTGCTTTGGTGCCATCACCCCTCCCCCCTGCTTAGAGAATTCTCTGCACCAGCCTCCGGGAGTCCTTCCCTCCCAGCAGCCCCCTCTCTCCCCTGCTCCCCACTTCCCCCACCTCCCACCCCCATCCCCGTCCTTACAACTCTCCCACCCACCCATCTCCTGATGTCCCTCATAGCCTCCGTCCCCTGCATCTATGTCTCACTGACCCCCAACTCTGCCCTCCCACCCCCACTAAACCTTTAAAACCTGAGTTCCACACGTCTCCCTGGCTCACGTGGTGTTCCTGCGGCGGGCAGCCGGGCCTCCACCCTCCACCCAGAAACCCAGACACGCACTCCCCCGCTCGCAGCACCACGGGCAGGCTGGCCGGCGTCCTACTGGACTGTGAGCTGGGGGGTGGGCAGGGCCAGGCCACGTGGGTCTCGCTCATCCCTCTGTCCCTGGTGCTCAGCACACACAGTAGGCTCCTACTGGATACCTGTTGGACGGATGGGTGTGGGCAGGGCTGGTAGTGCTTCTGAGCAGGGGCCTTGGAGAGACGTGAATCCAGGCTCAGGGGCGGTGGCCCAGACCCAGGCTTTCCCTCAGAGCCTCTGCCGTCCTGATGGCGCAGTGTGGCAGCCACTTTGTGGGGTGGCCGTGAGGTCTCGGGGGTGACGTGCTCTAGCGCTGGCCGCAGTGCCTAGTCCCGACATGTTGGGGGTGGTGGCACCGTGCCCCCCACGGACCCGCCCTTCAGAGAACCCGACTGCCGAGTTTACAATTTGCAGACCAGAATTTCCCCCGTGACCCTGCGGGAGGTCCAGAAGTCCAAAATAAGCCTCCTCTCCTGAGCTATTTTTTGGACTGCTTGTTATTCATTCTCCCATTCACACATGTATTGAGCCCCTACAGTATGCAGCCAATCTGCTGGGCTGGGGATACAAAGGATGAAGATGGGGTGTCACTCTCAGAGACCTCTCTGTCTAGTGGGGGAGGCCGGCCCGTCTCCGGTGATGACCTTCCCAGGGTGTGGTGGACCTGAGGCTGACCAGGAGAGGGTGGGGGGAGGTAGGTGGGCATTCCAGGTGGGAGGATGGCAGGTGTGGGAGGTGAGCGTGGGCTGGCGTGTGGCCGGGTGGGGGCCCCGAGGACACTGCCGGGGGAGGCCTGTGGAGGGGGCCGGGGCACAGGGTGCTCTGGGAGGGTGAGCTCTGATGTGGGTTCCTCAAGGCAGTGGCTGAGGGGTGACTCGGGCGACTGCACATTTGGGTCTGTCGTCTACCCTCTCGGCCATGGGTCCCTACAGCGGGAGGGCCTCCTCGTGGTGGACACATGTTCCCGCAGTAGTCACTAGTTTGCCCAGCACGCGTTCACTATAAATAGCCAAGTTTTGACCAGAGAGAACATTCTGGGCACAGCAGAGCTGGAGTGGGGTGGGTGGGGGTGCTGGGAAGAACTCATTTCCCTGCAGGATGCCCCTCACCCTCCAGCCCAGATGGGGGAGATGGAGATGGATGGAGTGTTGGGGACCTGGGGGTAGGCAGATGGGCCGGGCTTAGGGGCCCTGGAAAGCCAAGGTGGATGGTTTGGATGTAATGGAGGAAGAAGGGCACGCATAGAGCTCAGGTGGAGAAGACGCAGCTTTGAAGGGCGGGTCATAGAAATTCAGGCACCGTGCTGGGCTTGGAGCCCAGTCAGTGACAACGGTTACCACCCGGAGGCTGGTGGATCCCGCTGTTCATATTGTCGGCGAGGCCTGGAGGGCGGTGCGGCCCCATTTTACAGACGGGAAGACGGACACTCAGGGCCACTGGGCCGAAAGGGGGGGAGCTGAGAGCCCAGGCCTGCAGCCTGGCTCCCAGGTCTACACCCTTACCCACCCAGCTCTGCCGCGAGGAAGGGTGAGAGCAGCAGAAATGAGTGGCCTGAGAGGCTAGAAGACCAGTTGTCACGGTGGCCTGATACACTGGACGCGAGCAGTCATTGAGAGTCAGAAGGGGCCCCGGTTTGTGGGGATATGACCGCACCCCCAGCAGAAATGGGATTGGTGGCTCAGTGGAGAGGCCTTTTAACATGCTCTGTGTTACTGACTACTTTTTTTATTTTAATTGAGGTGAATTCCATATAGCCTAAAAGGGGCCATTCTGAAGTGAACAGTCCAGTTGCATTTATTAGTACATTCACAATGCTGTGTGACCCCCTCTACCTGCTTCCCAACATTTTCGTCGCCCAAACGGAAACCTCGTACCCGCTAGCAGTCACTCCGCGTGCCTCCTCCCCCAGCCCCTGACAGCCACCGGGCTGCCTTCTGTCTCTATGGATTTGCCTATTCTGGACATTTCCTATAAATGGAATCATCCACTCTGGGACCTTTTGTGTCTGGCTTCTGGCTAATTACGTTTGGCATGGAAGATTGCAGTGTTTCCTGAATAGAAGCTGGATTTCCCTTCCTGGCTCACTTGGGGGCCACTTGGAGGTGGGGACAGCTCCATTCAGACGGCTTGTCTGAAATGCTCGCCTTGAGCTGTAAGCACCTGCCTTCCTCCCCGTATCCATCACCGCGGAAGGCCCGGCCACTATCTTCCTGCTGATGGCCATCTTTTTCATTGTTTTAAACTTTTTCCTTTTAAAATGAACATCTGATGATGTCCACTCCCTTCTTGAGGCCCGTCAACAGCGATGCTGCTCTTAGGGAAAATTCCCAAACCCGTGACATGGCCTTCAGGGCATGACCTTGTCTCAGGCTCACTTGGTGTCGCCACCCCCCATCTGGATCAGCAATGCCACATGTGTCCCCACGTGGACTGGCTCTGTGGCTGGGGGTCAGTAACTCATGGAGCTTCTTCTCTCCCAGGCCACATTTGCTCTGTGTCCACCCTTGACTGGGTCAGCGGCACCCCGGCCGTTGACTCTCGGGGGCCCCCTCAGAGCCACGGTGCCATCACTGTGGATGGGGTGGGGGGACGGTTTGTAGAAAGGACACCGCTGGGTTGCTCCCCCGCACGGGAGAAGACCCGAGCTGTCACACCTCAGGCGATGTTGGCTCCTTCCTTGTCGGAACCCCCGACGACTTTTCCCCCGCCTTTTCTCACCCGTTCTCTGGCTAATGTTTCAGTGAGGCTGTCTTGACTCCTGTCTGCTCGGAGTCGGATTCTTTCAGAAACAGTGTGAGCATGATGAGATGCTTGCCGTGTGTCAGGCACTGTTCTTGCTGCTGTGGCTGGATTCCTAAGCCTTCAAACAACCCGAGGAGTCCGGTCTGACCTCCCCCTTTCCAGATGAGGGGAGTGAGCTTCCGAGACGTTTTCGGAGTCGCTGGAGGGGACACGGCCGCGTGGATGTTAAAAGGCTGGCCTGATTCCACAGTCTGGGCTCTCTCGACTGTGACTGATGCACACATGGGGGTCATTTACCCCTGCTTATCACCAGGCCTAACGCTGGAGGCGTGCGAAGCAGCCCGAGGCCCTCAGGAGTCTGATGGAGCAGGTGTGGGCAGGAAACGCCAGCTGACGGTCAGGTGTGCTGGGCAGGAGGGTTTGTGCCAGGCTGGTGGGCGGGGTCTCGTGGTGGGGGGGGCAGGGAGGTAGAGTGACCCCAAGGAGGAGGGACTGGCCATTAGGAGGATCACGGGAAGGCTGCTATGTATCGGGGAGGCCTGGAATGCCAGGCATAGGGGTGGATAGGAGGTGTCCTTGCATCCCTTCCCTGCCCCATTCACCCCAAAAGCTATTCCTAAGAGGCAAGGATAAACTAGAAATTTTTGTCTTCATCTGCCTCCGCCTCCTTCATGGAACACATGGAACTCCTCTTAGGAGTCCAAATCAAGCCCCTAGTCCTTTTCCTGGACACGCTGGGGGCTCTCCCGGCAGACCATTAACCATCGGCAGTTTGGCTGCAGGTCTGACCAAGGCTGGGGTTTTGGGCTGGGGTGGTGCTGCACCTGTGGGCTGAACCTCTCCTGGGGTGAGAGAATGGGGAGGTTCTTTGAAGCTCCTGCACCCGCCAGAGCTAACTTCCCGCCATTGGAAGGCCACACAGGCAATGGGCCACGTTGGTGGGATCTGCCTGCTAGGCTGATCCCAGGGAGCCTCATGGGATCCTGACATAAAACACAGGATTCAGAAGATGGCAGGGTGAGGGGCCCCGTGCCACGTTCTTGGGGCACCTACATGGATTTCTGGGGGAGAAGCCCCTGGACAGGCCCAGAAGATCTGGGAATCAGAAGCCCTTTGCTTAATTACTCTGAAGTTGGGGGGGCAGGGGGAGATCTGTGAGGGTTTTTCTTGTCCGAGGGTCTTCGCAATTTGGAAATTTTGAGAAGCTCTAATGAGAAAAGTCACCTTGCCTTTGTGAAGCTTGGAGGAATCATTCTAAGGGGCAACGCCAGTGTGAAATATGTTTAATTATGTATAAATTGTATATAAATGTCAGGGTCTCTTTGAGCCAGCTTTCATCGTCTTTGGAGAAATGTGGTGTTCAAAAAGATAGGTATTTTCCCCCTCTCCTTCCAGATCTATCCTGTTGGGCCAAATTTGAGCTGTTTTGTATTTTGTATGTTTTGTCCTCCTGCCCCCACCCCATACCCCCCCAGGGTTCTAGCAAGCCTGTCTTCCTCACCACTGTGTCACCCTTGGGGGTGTCTAGACATCTCAGGATAAAGGGTTTTTGTGTTTTGTTTTTAAAGATTTTATTTATTTATTTGACAGAGAGAGACACAGCAAGAGAGGGAACACAAGCAGGGGGAGTGGGAGAGGGAGAAGCAGGCTTCCTACTGAGCAGGGAGCCCGATGTGGGGCTCAATCCCAGGACCCTGAGATCACGTCCCCAGCCGAAGGCAGACTCTTAACAACTGAGCCACCCAGGTGCCCCATGGGTTTTGTTTTGTTTTTAAATTCCTTCATCATTCAGCCAACATTTGCTGAATGCCCGAGCTGTCCAGGCTGTCACGGTGCCTACACCGAGGGAGATGCCCAGACAGCACCAACCCAGGCAACCATGTCTGAGCCGAGTCCTAAACTGAGACCAGGTCCCCCCATCCTTCAGGTGGCTCACCACCCCTGACGTTTTGCTTTTTGCTGTCTGTGTTTACGTGCATTTTTTAAATGGAAAATTTGGAGCACATGCAGGTGCAGAGACTGGTCTCATGAGCCCCACATGTCCATGACCCAGCGCAATGGTACCACTCTTCATGTGTCTCTTTACTGTGCACGGGACACCCTCCTGTCTGGAAAGGTCCTGCTCAGGGGATAACATTGAAGCCCCAGAAAAGGCCAGACGGGGCTCTCGTGCTTTGGATGCCACATCCCCTGGCCCCTGGTTTCATGCAGAGCCTGGGCTGCCATGCCAGAATGGGAAGATGCGTCATTTGAACCAGAGCAGTCTGACTTTGATCTTCTTTTTTTTTTTTTTGGAGGGGAGTAGGGTTCTGTGCGAGACTTAACTTTTGGGGAAAATTGAAATGAAAATAAGTTTGGGGGCCACTGTCCTAGACGCAGATTAGGGGCTGGTCTTCTATCTCCTCCTGTTGCCTTTGCCCTTCCCCCAAAACATTTTGGTGAACCGGCAGGAGTAGATCAAGGTCAATGTCAGGCCAGGCAGGATGGTCCTGCCCCGACTTGCTGGATGTTGGGCACGAGCTGTGACTTGATGCGCCACGTTTTGGGTGTTAGGGATGTGACCTCTGTTTTCTTTCTGGGAAGGTGGGTTTGGAGCCTCCATGGGGAACCAGATAAAAGAGCTGTGTTCAGGCGAAGTAGAAAAATGGAGCTGGCTTTCGCTGCCTAAGCCAGAGAATAAGCAAACAATGAGATACAGGAGCCTTGTGATGGCCAAGTTTTTTCCTTAGTGTCCTTGTTCCCCCTGTGTTTTTAAAAAGACAAAGCAGGTAGAGCCCAACTTTTCTGGGTACTATAGTGGGATGCTGTCTCTTCAAGGCTCAGAGTGTATACAGTAGGAGCTAATGCAGGATTCTTATTGAGGTAAAAATCACGTGCCGTGCAGTTCACCCATTGTAAATGTCCACTCTGATGATCTTTAGTGACTGTATAGTTGGGCAGCCAGCAGCCCAGCCTCGAATTCATTTCTCGCCACCCAGCGCGCTCCGCAGGTGGGAACTGGGGTCCGGGGTGGCGGGGGCGGGCGGGGTTGCAGTTTCTAGTCTTGTGAGCACCAGTAGCAATAGAGGTAGGACCGTTTTGGAGGTTTCTTGGGTAAGCAGCTCATGAGCTGCATTTTGTGAGGATCGGACAGTCTCGCACTTTGTCATCTCCCTGAGCGGCACTGTCCTGGAAAGCACCTGTTGAAGGCTGCCCAGGCAGAATTTGGGGCTGTTCGGAGGATATAAAGGGGAGGTGACCAGCAGTAGTGCATGCTGATTGTCCAAAGCCGGGCCAAGGCTGTGTATGTGTTTCCCCAGTGGACTGTGCACACTGACCACCTTTTCCTCCTGGGTTTAGACCAGTTTGCTTACTGTTTATTGAGCACTTACTATGTGTCAGTCACCATGCTTGGCACTTTCCATGCATTAACTTATGTACTGCTCCCAAGAGCCCTGTTAAGTTGAGTTGATTATGCCCATTTTACAGATGGGAAAACTGAGGCCCAAAAAAGTCAAATAACTTGCCTGGGATCACACAGCCAGAAGTCAGAAGTCAGACTGGATGCAGACCCCGTCTGTGCTCTGAATCACTGCCCCACGAGGCCTCTGAGCATGTAGAGGCCCATGATCTAGTGGAATGGGGAGTGGGGTCAAAAGGCAGGAGCTATTGGGTCACCACACCGTGTTAAATTATGTGATTTGGATGTGCCTGGGGTGCTCCGGGAGGATGAGACCTTTCTGGAGGAGAGAAGCCTTAGCCAGGCAAAGGAGAGGGTCCCCAGGTAGAGGAGGTGCCAGAGCACAGACCGGGTGAGAACTGGTTCCCGTCGGCCTGTCCCCGCTGCGTCTTGCTGGTCAGCCCTTAGCAGATGCTCAGCGGAGGCTGAATGAAGATGTGTTATTGGAGAGGCTAGAAACTGTAGATCCTGAATCTTGTGTTTTCCCCGTCAGGAGTGACCAAGACAACTTGAAAATGCCCTCAAATGCTCACTTGACATTTTCAACATCTCTGCTGGGCTGTGAGTAGATCTGGCTGTGTCCACTGAATCCTACCTCCCCTGCCCCCTCAAATAAACAAAACAAGTTGGCCAGCTGGGACAATGGGGGGGGCTTCCGGTTCTGCAAGCAGCCATCCTGGAACCCCCGCTGAAGGGCCCACGCCCCAGCATCTTGACCCCCACCACCCACTTTCTGCACGCCCAGGGCGGTGAGAGGCAAGAGTGAGGTTTTCTTTTGGTTCATAAGCAAAAGGAGAGGGAAGAAATTAGGGAAGTGAGGGCAGGACCCCGGACACTTGCTTCTGCTTGTTGTCTAGTAAATCATGAAAGAATTTCAGACCATTACTATCTCATCCCCGAGCTGCCCTAGGCCAGACTGGGACGGAGGTCTTCTTACATCGTTTTGTTTTTCTCCAAGAAAAATCAGCCCACAGAATCAGACTTTAATTACCTTCCCGAGGGACACTTCCTGTGGATATTTCTAGTGACAAGTGGCTGAGGTCATGCTCCTACATAAAATTAGGGTTTTAAACTGGGTCACAAACTCAGATGCCCCCAGGGGCCGGGAAGGAGGCGCAAACGAAGCATCCGCTCCCGAGCCCGAGCCCGGTGGAAGGCTATAGGGAGGGAGGAGGACTGTGGCAAAGCAGAGTGCATGTGTCCTGGGTCAGGGAGTGGCCTCTCCTACCCAGGACAGTGGAGTCCAGTGCACTGTAGTGTCCGTTTCTTTGTCCCCCTAAGAGAAGCCAGGAATCCAGGCGGTTTTTTTGTTTGTTTGTTTTTAATGTAGGCAAATAACTTAATGGGTTTTTTTTTTTTTATTTGAGACAGAGAGAGAGAGAGAGAACACGAGAGGGGGTAGGGTGAGAGGGAGAAGCAGACTCCCCGCCGAGCAGGGAGCCCAATGCGGGACTCAATCCCAGGACTCCGGGATCATAACCTGAGCCGAAGGCAGTCGCTTAACCAACTGAGCCACCCAGGCACCCGGGTTTTTGTTTTTTAAAGAAACAACACAGACTACAATGTCTGAGCGCTCCCTGTACAGTGAGGAAGACAAGGCCAAGGAGCCCAGTGGGTCACGGAGCTTTGGGGCTCAGGAATCTGGGACTGGACCTGCGGGCGTCTGGCCTGGTCCCTCTCCACCTCCCCAGGCTGCCTCCTGGGTAAGGCAGCAGGGCTGGAAATCAAGTCAGCCAATTTCACTGCAGCAAGAGGGACAGAACCCGGAGGGACAGAGCCCTACAGCCGTCCTCCACCAACCGTAGCTCCTGATGAAAGGCACCTACAGCAGAGTCCCCACACATTGCTGCCTGTTGGCTGCCAGACCCAAAGCACGTCACCTAGATCGTCTCTTGTGATCCTGACAGTGCTTCTGGTAGGTTCTGTGGCCCCCATGTTACAGATGAGGAAACTGAGACCCGCAGGGGTTCAGCTCACTGGATGCAGTGGGATCTGATTCCTGAGCCAGGGCTTCTCATCGCCGAGTTTCACAAAGTGTAAGGAGCGCATTTCATCCTCGACCTGGTGCGAGCCAACGCGCCCTCGTGTTCGGCCGCGGCCAGGGCATCACCTGCAGTGTGGGGGACATCGGGCCACCCGCTCCCCTCCTGGACGGGAACCTCGAGAGCACGGGTGGGACCGCGGCGCTGCTCACAAGCTTGCTGACTAATTCCCTTTGCAAACGGTTCAGTTTCACATGCTTGAGTTTCCAGTAACTACGTGGGTGGATTTGTTTCATTTAAGGGGAAAACAAAACAAAACAAAACATGGAGGGGGTTTTCTTTCCCAAGAAGAGGACTCGCCAATTATGGGTTTAGTGCGTGCGGCTCCGGGCATCCCGGTGCAGTTCCACCGCCCGCAGGGCCTCTTGGCAGGCGAACTACGAAGGAGAAATTGCTTAGTCACGTACAAGCGGGGACCAGGTGCGGCAGGTCAGAGAGGTGCAGCGGCCCCGATGCTCTTCCCCACTCAGCCCTCTGGGCAGGGGGCGGGGGGTCGGTGCCAGGCGGGACAGCTGGCCTCACCCACCGTGGGGCACCCCCCCGGGGGACCTGGCCTGGGAAGGAGACACTCCCCAGCAGGCCCGGCCGCCTGCCTCAGGTGAGTTGGGGAGGGTGGTGTGCCCAGGCACATTAGAGGCCGTCCCCAGGGGACACAGGAGGGGTGGGTGTGGGTGGGCGTGGGTGTGTCTTCCCGCACAGGCATGACCAGATAGTATTAGTATGCTGGTTTGCCGAGGGCACCGGCCATGCAGGGCAGACATTTGTGTCGGCCTTGGGCAGGATCCTGGGGTCTCAGCTGTGCCAGGCGTGACCCCTTCAGCTGCTGGAGGTTGAGGGGGTAAAGGTTGTGGCAAAGGGGCTGATAGATGGAGGGGGTACTAGGGGGTTCGGGGCAGTTGCTGTTTACCAAGAGATCAGGGACTGTGTGGGCATCTTGGAGCCCATATGCGTCCCACGGCCCCAGGACACCAACGCAGCCCCGTGTGATGTCTCTGGTTCACGGGTTTCGCCTCTGGAGGAAGCCACCTTGGGAAGCCGTGTAGAGTCTGGGTGTGGGGGCTGGAACAGTTACGAGCCTGGCTTGGGAGTCAGGTGGAGGTGGCTGGAGTCCTGCTCGGGCTACCTGCGTCTGTGATCTGGGCCTCAGTTTCCTATCTGTGAAACAGGGGTGTAAGAGTACCCCATGGATGGAGTGTGTTGTCATGGGTGAACTTAGGTGCTGTCCTTCCCATAACTGGGATTCAAGGCCTGAGGTGGGGTGCCTTCCTGCTCCAAGGGAACATGCCTCGGAATTTATGATCTTTAGTGCTGGCCTTTGAGAACTTGCTTGGTGTGCTTTCTGGAAGGGAAGAGGGCAAATATACAGTTAACTCTCAAACAATATCCTGTTAGGCAGAGGGTCATAAAGGCAATGAGAGGTGAGCGAGTTCTAGAGTACTTAGCTGGGATTCAGAGTTTACTCTCAGCAGGCAAATCCAGGAAGGCTTCCTGGAGGAGGCAGTGTTAAAGCTGAGCCTTAGGACGTGTAAGAACTGGAGAGGGAGAAGGAAGGGAAGAGATCTGTCACTGGCGGAAGAGGCTGTCCGTATCCCACACCACCAGGAGTGCAGATGGTGCCCAGTGTGTAGTAAGTGCTTAATAAATACTCTCAAAATCAAGGGCTCCGGGATTTCTAGTTTAGGTATTGGGAACCTATTTTTATAGTTCTCTTTTTTATAGATGTGGAAACTGAGGCTCCAAGAGGCCAAGTAATTTGTCTGGGATCCAGACTGGAAGCTAGAATCAAAACTCATGGCCTTCCCAGGGCGAGGGCTGAGGGGTGGAGGGTCTGCGTGTGTGTGTGTACATGGGAGGGGGGATCTTCACGTCACCAGGTGGGAAAAGACCGTTTCAAAGCCACATGTAACTGATTTCCTGTGGCAGGGGAGCCCCTGCAGTTCCACAGGCTTCTTGAATGGGTGCCTTTTATTCTTCATCGACCCTCCCTTCATCCCACGTGTTGGCCAAAGGCCTCTGTGTGCCGGGCTCTGTTCTGCCCTGGTTGCTGAGTGGGGCATGCGGACGGCAAACACAGACACGGGCCAGGACCGAAGGGGAGTCCTGCCCCTGTGTCCTTGCCCTCGTTGGGTTTTTAAGCCCATGCTATTCTGGAACTTTCCAGTACCCTGGGGGCCTGCCCTGAAGAGCCCAGGCTGGGTGAGACGGGGTGACTGGGCGTCCCCCAGGAGCCAGGGGAAGCGGGGTGGCCGGGCTCGGCCCCTGACAGCCAGGTGGGGACCACAGGAAGCCCGTGCACTCACTCCCTTTCCGGGCAGGTTGGGGAGACGTGGCGTTTGTTCTGGGAAGCTGCGGCGTGGGGAGGGATGGCGTTTCCTGTGGCCTGCTGGGGGAGGGGCTGTGGGCCTGGGCTGCTGGCGGGCGAGGGGCAAAGGTGGGCGAGGGCACTGGGGCCGTGGCCGCCGTGCAGAGCGGGGGGCTCCGCCACCCCCCTCTGGTCGCTCTCCGGCTGCCCGGCCCTCCAGGTTGCCGCAGGGGTGGGGGGGGACAGGGGCGGGAACGAGGACAGGGTCCTGCCCCCGTGGCCCACGGGGCGCCCCTGCCACGCACCTTCCAACCTCCGCTCTCAGGCTCCCTGTGCCCTGGGAAGACCATGAGGTTGGATGCTGGCTTCTGACCTGGAGCCTTTTTGAGTCTCACGTTACGCATCTGTAAAAACTCACCTCGCAGAGTCGCCGCAGGGGCTCCACGAAGCTCGTGGGGTGGCTGCCCCGTGGACAGTTGTCTGCTTCATTCAGAGAATTGTTCCCTGGCGCGTGCGCCATCCGGGGGGCTCACCCCGTTCTGTGCAGGCTGGGGACGCAGCCGGACGAGGCAGGCGCCTGCCCCGGAGGATTTGCCGTCTGTGGTGGGGACGGCCACTTGAGCTGTAATTACAACATGGTGTGACTGGTGCAGGGAGAGCTAATAGGGGGGCCCCCGGCCCAGGAACCCGGCCTTGGGGAGGGTCGTCCTGTGGCAAGCCCTAAGGAGTAGGTAAGGACGGAGAGGTGGGAGCCGGGGGGCAGCGTGGGGAGCCCAGGAACACCACGCGGGCTGCAGGTCGGTGTGTGGACCTGGCGGGCTGGCCAGAAAGGAGGCGGACGGAGGCCGGGCCTCGTGTTGTTCACCTTGCCTGTGGAACACGCCCCCCGCCCCTACCAGATGGGGGCTTCACCTCACACGCTACCCCCCATCTGGGGCCTTGAAGTGCAAGGACAGGAGGAGAGGTCGGCAGGAGGGATGAAGAGAGTTCCGGGGGCCCTCCTGCTCTACCCCCTCCCTGGGACCCCACTGAATTGAGTTGAGGAGGAGGCGGAGACCATCTTGGGTCAGAGGCTGCGTGAAGCCACCTGGCCTGCAGCGCTCATGTGGAGTGGGGAGATGGGGCAGAGGGGGAATTGGATTGGGGCGCCAGGGTGTGATGGGTTTCGTGTGGCTCTGAGGTGTGGGATCCTTCCAGTCCCAGGTGTGGCTGGTGTGGTTTCGGTGGGGGAGTGATGTGGATAGGGCCCCCTCTCGAAGGGTGGGGCTTTAAAATCACTGTCCAGCCTGGTGGTTAGAGACAGGTTAGCCCATTTTGAGAGAGCTCCGGAGTCCATACCCACTGGTCCTGTGGTTGCTTGAACTGCTGGCCTTGGGTGGGAAGCCTGTCCCCAAGCCTCCAGCCCCAGACTTCCTGGGAGGACCCTGGCTGGGTCTGGCCCTGGGCTGGCCACCTGCCTGCCTGCTCCTGGGGTCAGAGGCAGGACACTCTCCTTTTCCAAAACGTGGAGGGGAATCTGGACTTTCAGTCCCCCTGGGTCAAATGACTTCTCTTGTGACAGCCAGACTCACCTGCTCAGGACAGGGCCAGAGCCCCCTGCCAGGGATCCCAGATGTCCAGGCTGGTGTCTCTTTCTCGCTGTTTCTGGGCACCTCCCACCCCCCACTTTGGTTTCTTTTTGCCTCCCTCTTTGATTTTCACAGCAGAAACTCCTTCTGCAAATATTTACTGAGCACCCGCCATGTGCCAGCCATTGTTTTAGGCAGGGGGTTACAGCAGAAACAAAACAGACCCGAGGGTGATAATCAACCATTGTTGTCTCTGGGGCGAGGGCCGCCCTCTGTGTGGCCGGAGCATCTCTATCTTGTGGGTCTACCTGCAACACCTCCACCCCCCCCTCCCCCTGCTGGGCTTTAAGCTCCTCTCACCTGTCCTCCCCATTGCCCTTTACAGATGTGGGTATCCCTGCTCCCTTGTCTAGCAGGTCTTGGAAGGTCCTAGAGAGCCAGGAGACCCCTTTGCATCTTGTTGTTCCAGAGCACTCGATTGATGGGGCATCTTGTACCCAGTGGGTTTGCCTGGTGTTCCCAATTTATTCCTTGACCCTCGGAGGAAGCATGTACCCACCCCCTTCTGCTTTGCGAGTATTTCAGGCAGTGGAGCGGGAGAAATGGCTCACCCCACGTCACTGAGGGGGCTGGTGATAGGGAGCTGGGGCTGGTCTCCATGCTCAGTGCCCGTCCTGGGGGCTTGTGAGGAAGCCGGGAGGCACCGCACCGTGGGGTCTTGAGAGATGTGGTGGGAGTCGCTGAAACTCCCCCCAGGGCAGACACCTTGGTCCTAGCACCGTGGCTGGGACGCCACGAGGGCTCAGTGGGAACTTGTCGAATGAATGAATGAACGAGCTAGCCGACCTTCTCACCAACAACCGAGAAGTCAGCGTCTTTGATCCAAGCAGCTCATATTCCGAGGTTGCCTGTGGCTGGCTGTCTCCATGAGGGCAGGGGCTCTGTCTACCTCGTTTGGCAGCCCGGGTGCCTGAGACAGTGCCTGGCACATGCAGGACTGAATGGGCCAATTGTTTTTCGGACTTGGCTTGATCCCGGCTGTGGGGCTGACCACACCCCCAGGCGGCTGCCCCCCACTCCAGCTGATCATGACCTTCCTTTTGAAGGTGCCCTGGAGGATGGGCTCTGTGTCTCTCATTTCTTTGGGGGCGGATTTTTCATTTATGTCGCTGGTGGTTTTGAGGCCATACCTGCTCTCGTGGCTGGTTGAGGTGGGTTGGAATTATGGGATGCTCTGCTCATGAAAGGCTGGTGTGACTGGGAGGGGTCACCCCCCCAGGCTCCAGCAGAAGACCCTCTCCCCCTTTAAAACAGGCATCTTCTCCTCTGCTCCGTTCACATCTCGGACTCCCTGAGTCTCTGACCCACTCCCGAGGCCAAGGCAAGGGACACACTTTGGCTGAACAAGGCATCAGTGTGCCTACAGGTGCTGGAAACAGCCCTGTCCCCCTTGGAACCTTCTCCTCTGACCCCCCACCCCCACACTTGACAAAAGCCCTTAAACCTTTCTAGTTCAGTCTGTGGAGGCATCCCAGGTGGTTTGCATTCCTAGGGCTTAGCCAATGCTCTAAGCATGTGTGTGGTGGAATTTCCAAATATCCTGGATGGCACAGGGTGTCCTCCAAGCCCCAGTGGGGGGAGAGAGCAGACCCCGTGTGACTTTTGCATGCATGCCCTGACCTCTGGCCATCGCCTTGGTACCTGCCGGGGAGGTGTCTGGGCAGCTCGGCTCTGCAGACCTTTGGGGAACACTTACTATTCGGCCAAACGTGGGTAGGAGGGCTGCTGGAGCCGTGAGGAGCCGTGAGGAGCCGTGAGGGAGGCAGTACTATGGCAGCTCATTAGTACTGTACTTGATCACCTCTGAGACCCACAGAGAGGAAGGGTCACCTTTTTTTTTTTTTTAATAAGCTGCCGACGGTCACCGGACCCTGCCGTGGACTCCAGGACCAGCCTGATCTCGGCGATGTTAACCGTGAGTCATCCTGAGTCATGAGAGACAGGATGGGGGCATGGGACTGGCCAGAGGCACGGTCGGGTTCAAGGGGGAGGTTCGTTCAGCTGCGGTGGGTAACCCGGGTGGCAGTTCCGGGCAGAGTGGGGCCGGGGAGTGAACGACACCAACAGCGAGGTCCGCGCTCGCTGGGTGTGGTCACAGCTGGGCTCTGCAGCCTCCAGCCCAATCACAGAGCAGCCACGAGGTGTCTGTTGTGCAGGACAGAGCCATCCTGGGTGCCGCACACCTGGGAATAGCGGTGGGTAGGGGCTTTCAGCACCTGCTCCGCTGAGCTCCCATCCTATGCGGGAGGGATGTGGTAGCTCTTTAGTAATGACCCAGATCCCTGGGACTTAGTCCCTGGTGCCTGAGCTCCTTCTTTGCCTTGGACCCGTCTCTGTGGCTTCCCTTTCAGGAGCACTCGGTACGAACCAGGCACCGGGACGCGTGTGCACCGACATCGCCTAACCCTGAAACCTTACCCCTGTGACACAGATAGAGTTCTTGGCCTCGTTTTGCAGATGGGGAAACGGAGGACCAGAACATCTCAGGTCCTCGCTGGGGAAGGGGCAGAGCTGGGATTTGAACCCATCTCTGATGTTCACAGTTTTTCCATAGATTTGCGTTGGTTTTTCCTCCCCAGTTCGAATGGTGACCTGACCAAGTCCTGACCGATGGTTGAATGAGAGCAGGTGTCTATGACTGAGGCCCAGGGTGACGAGTGTTCCTCAAAGCTGTATGAGAAATGGTGTAATTCTTGGGGAGAGGTGTGCTTCCAGGGTCCCGGGCCAACATTCTGGGGAGGCCAGGACCACCTCTGGTTCCACCAAGGCTGAAAACTGGCAGAATATTCCAGAGGGCCAGGAGAACCAGAGCAAGGTGGCAGGTCGTTGTGCTGTGGTCAGCCCTGCTCTCGCCACTCCGATGGTCAGCAGGAGGTGGAGGTGCAGCTGTGGGGACCCCTGTGATGGGCGGGGAGTGCCGTGTTGGACCATCAGACACCTCCAGCCCCCCCACCCCAGCCCCCTTTCCTTTGTCGTCTGGCTGCGTCAAACGTCTGGGCTTGCAGGGAGGTTCCTGAATGGGCCTTGGAAATAGGTCACTCCCTTCCCGTGCTGCCGGCACTGACCCCCATGTGACCTTCCCCGTGGTGACAGTGTCTGGCTGTCCCTCTTTGATGCTGTCTGTGGAGGGGCTGCGAATGTCTGGGGGCAGGGTGCCCCGCCCTACCCCACCCCACCCGTGCTCTGGCCTCCGAGGACCTCACCACTTCAGCAGCCCCTCCTCCCCTCTGCCATACTGGAAAGGGGAAATCCACACTCCTGACCTTCTGTCTGAGCATCCGACCTTTTCCTCTCCATGAAGTGCCCCGGCTGGGCTAGCGGCTCTGACCGTCTAGATGGAACAGACCAGTTCCTGCTGGGCTGGAGCTGACAGGGATGGGCGGCTCCACCAGGCCCCTCTCTGGCCCTCCAGCCCCTCTGCCTAGTGCTCAGCAGTGGACGTTCCTTCCAAAAAATCACTGGGGTTTTTCCATTCTCCCCCCCCCCCCCCCCGGCTGGCTTGGGGAGCCATCCCTCAGGGCCTGCAGGCGGAGATCACGGTGAATCTTGGAAGATGCTTCCACGTAGCCCGGGTGCCAAGGATGACCCCAAAGGTCCCCGCTCGACATCTCCTGATGCCCAGAAGGCAGTGCTGGGCTGCGTTGCCCCCTCACCTGGGCCTGGAGCCCTGTCTGCCATGTGGCTTAACTTGGGCTTAATTTTTAGTCTTGGGATCCAGATGTGCACAAAGCAGAGAACGGAGAACACCAGACCCATCTCCCCTTGAGGAGGTGGTCTCTTTCTCACAGCTGGCTGCCTGCGTCTTTGGGCGCCTAGGGCCCCGCTGGGCGGATTCTGGAGAAGTGGCCTTTGCAGATCCGGCCTCCATGAGACAAGGCTGTGTTCACACCACCGATGCTCCTGCTGGGCGTCCAGTGGGTGAGGAGTCAGGGTCTGCTGCGATGCTCACAGATGGGGGTGCAGTGCAGTGCGGGGTCTTGGAGCCGTGGGCTCTGGGCCTCCTCCCTTCCTTCCTCCCTGTGGCCAGTGGGAAGTTCGGGGGGAACTTTTCTGCAGGAAGGAGAACCAGGATACAGACCCCAGGGCAGGGGGTCACGTGCAGGCTCGATGCGCACCAGCCGGGGGTGGGGCACCTGAAATCCAGCTCCAGAATCCCTGGTTGCTCCATTCAGGGACAATTCCTGGGGGTTTTCTCTGTTTCTTTTTCCTACATTTTTTAGGGCATATCTTTTATGCGTGCCAAAGCAGGCGACCAAATCCCGGTGGATAATCACGCCTTCATGCTTCTCTTAGCAAGTTGCAAGTTGATGTGTTCGATGCAGCTGGGATGGGCTCGGGTGGGCAGCACTTCGTTCTTTTCACCGTGTGGACCCACTGCGGGCGCGGCGCCGGCACACAGTGGGGCTGTGCATTCCCTCACGGCAACGAATTGTGTCCCGATTAGCTGTGGTCACATCTGCTGCCCTCCTCTGTGGCGGGTTCCACCGCCGTCCCATTGCTCACCGCGTAGTAGGTCCTCAGGGAGGTCTTGGTGGGGAATGTGGGTTGTGTTCGGTGCTGTTTGCACGTGCCTTGCCGTCCTCTGGTGTCTCTGGGCCCAGCCTCAGTAGGGTCCGCTTGGAAGGGCTTGGGTCCTGGACACTGTGTCCCCGACAGGGAGGCCAGACGGGTGGGGATGGGGCAAAGTCAAGACAAAGGCCTGGTTGTGCCCTCGGAGAAAACCCAAACCTGGTTTCCCTGAGGCTGGAACAGCCAGCGCCCGGCTGCCGTGTTCCCATAAAGGGAACTTTGTGTGTGGCTCCTGGCAGGAGGAGGAGGTGGCCAGCCCCTCCCAGCACCCAGCCTCCCCCCGCCTCCCGCCCCGGGAACGGGTGTGACCGCCTGGAAGGCACAGCCCACTGTGATGATAACTCCTGTGATCCTTGACCTCGCTGAGCCGACACTGGCCAGACGGTCGCGTTTGGGACAATCGGCCTGTTCTCCCAGTGTCACGGGGCCAGCATTGTCGGATCCAGACCAGACACATTCCTTCTTGGAAACCCGAGTGGGTGGGGGCGGTAGGGGCGAGGCTGGGGTGGGAGGTGCCCTGTGAGCAGGTCTGTGCCAGGCGGGCAGTGGGGGGCGGTGGGGGGCTGCGGGAGTTCCGTCTGGAAGCCCAGCCACCTTCCAGCTGCTGCCCCTGAATGGAGGGCTTGTGTGGATCCTTGAAGTTGGGACCCCAGGGCTCAGCATATGGCAACTGACGGAGCCTGCTTCTGCTCCTGCTGCTGACTCGGGGTTTTCCAGGAAAGAACAGCGGGTGCAGGCTGAGGAAAGGGGCCAAGATTGTCTCCTGCTGCCTGGGCACTTGCCTGCCCTGCACACTAGGGATGGTTTGGGCTCTTTAGAGGTGACCTCTTGCCATGTTTGGAGACTGAGTTCTCAAGGAATGAGGGGGCTGGAAGGCAAGTGGGGGCAGGGAAGCTGCAGATCCTTTGGGGGAAGGTTCCAGAGCCGATAGGGGACAGAGAGGGGGATGCTTGACTCCACCTTCCGGGAGGCGGTCCGTGTAGGTGGCATTTCTGTGGAGCTTGGCAATGTGGAAGGTGGCACCATAGAATGGAAGGAGCTGCTCACTCATTCTACAGGTATTCATTGAGCACCTGCTGTGTACCAGGCCCCGGAACATAGAGGTGAACAAGACACCTGCCCTTACGAAGCAAGTATTCTCACTGGGAAACAGGTCTTAAGCAGATAACCAAGAATGTCATCGGAAGGTGCTGTGGGGAAGAGCTGAGTGGGGTAGAAGGACAGGAGTGCTGGGGGCAGAGAACGTTTGCCATGTAAAGTAGGGTAGCTGGGGGGCACCTGGGTGGCTCAGTCATTAAAGCATCTGCCTTCGGCTCAGGTCATGATCCCAGGGTTCTGGGATCGAGCCCCACATCGGGCTCCCTGCTCAGTGGGAAGCCTGCTTCTCCCTCTCCCACTCCCCCTGCTTGTGTTCCTGTTCTCGCTATCTCTCTTTCTGTCAAATAAATAAATAAAATCTTTAAAAAAAAAGTAGCGTAGCTGGGAAAGGCCTCTGTGATGAGGCGACCTTCGAGTGGAGGTCTGGTGGAAGTGAAGGTATGGCCACCCGGGTACCCAGGCCCAGTGCACCTGGTACCATGCAGAGGGCTTGGGATGTGCAAAGGCCCAGAGGTAGGGGCTTGGCATGTGCCGGGAACAGCCAGAAGGCCAAGGAGGCAGGACAGAATGTGGAAGGGGAGAGGGGGTGCAGGAGGCTGGGCTGTGAGGTCCTACGGACCACTATGAGACACCTGCCTTTCAGCGGGGGGATCCACTGGAGAGTCTGGGCACAGGAGGCTGGTGTTAAGGCCCAGGAGGGGACAGTGAGGTGGTAGGATGGCTGGGTTCTGGATGGATTGAGGGTAGGCCTGACGGGGTTTGCTCCTGGACAGGCTTGGATTTCTGCCCACCAGAAATTTTGTATATAACATGTCCATGGATAAGGTGCGCTCCTGTGAGGCCAGGTTGTTCCTTCCTCCTTCAGCTGACATTTATCTGGCACCTGCTGTGTGCCAAGCTCTGGGCTGGGTGCTAGAGCAGCATGGTCCCTGCTTCAAGGAGGGGAAGACAGGAAAGAACACCAGCCACAGTATCTCTCCCTGGAGCAAGCCAACCAACGGGCAGGGCTTGGGTGTTCAGCACATGTTCGAGAAACCGGTTAATGAATGGAAAGAACACACAGGTACTGAGAGGCACAGAGTAGGGGAGGAGATCAGAAGGCTTTCCAGAGGGAACCTGAGTCTGGTTTCAAAGTCTCCGTGAAAAGAAGCCTGGTTACCCCAGGATGCTCGGGTGGAAGAAACAGTATGAGCAAAAAAGTGGTCTTCAAAAAGCTTGGCTTGTGAGTCGATTAGGACTTTCCCAGTTGCAAAGGACAGACAACCCAGGTCTAAATAGCTTTAAGCAAAAAGCAACTGGTTTGCTGAACTGGATGAAGCAGCTCAAAAGTGAGGAGGTTTCAGGCATAGCTGGATCCAGAGACTCAAAGCCTGGCATCGGCAAGTGCCTCTCGCCCTTTAAGCATCTGCCTTCTTTCTTTCTGGCCTGGTTCTCAGAAGGTCATTTAAACCAAGGTGCCAGGATTGGTTCTGACTGGTCTGCACCCTCACTGTCACGGGGGTGGGTGATGCCCTGATGCAGTCGCCTGAGCCTGGGTGCCCACCCCTAGAGCCTGGAGTAGAGCAGGACTCCGGGAGCCCTCCTAGACAGAATCGAGGTGCCGGCTGTGGGCAGAGGAGTCAGACCCCCACCCCAACTTGTTAGGGACCCCGTGCCTGTTTTCATCAGGTGGTTGTGTTTGTTTGGTGGGCGAGGCTGGTGGCAGGGAAGGATTGCGAATGAGGCCAGAAAGGTAGTCAGAACCAGGTCATGAGACGCTCTTATATGTGAGAGTTTGACCATTATTTTTGAGGTGGCCCTGTGCCTGGTACATCGTGGTCGCTCAGTACACCACCTGTCTCACGGACGCCACCAGATGGTTCCAAGCAGGGAAGCAGCACAGTGGGATGAGTGAGGCGGCACGGCGCAGGGCCTGGGCCGGGCTGGTGGCCGGCTGGGAGGGCGCGGGCAGTCCGGACCTCAGGAGCACCTCAGGAGCGGGCTCCGTGCACGGCCGGGGGTCAGGGGAGGCCCGCCCCTGCTCCTGCCTCCTCGGTGGCAGGCTCCCGTACTTGTTCTCATGCTCCTCTCCCTGGGAGGCCGTCGGGACCAATTCGGGTGGCAGAGTTGAAGCCCGGCATCCTCATCCTGGCGGCCCTCATCTTACCAGGGAGCTGTGGCCTTCGCTTCCCTCTTAGCTGCAGGCTGATGTTTGTGGCGGATGAGCAGGGTGTGTTTCTCGAAAAGCAGCCAGTTGCCCGGTGAGGCCAGGCCGCCTTTTCACTTGGGTGGCCCTGCTTCCTGGGCTGGCACTAAGCTCCCTGCGGTTGAATTTTTTGCTTCATAAAGCTCGAGGGAAGATGTATTTGTGTCCCCGCGTCTGCCCTGACTCCTCCCGGGAGAGAGAAGATGCTACAAGAGGTCTGGGGTTCCTGAGGTCAGAGTGCATTCTGTCGGTGTCCAGGGCTGTGGCTGGGCTGGCCCCTGGCATTGGAGAGGTCACGCGGAATGTTCTCCATGGGGCTGAGTTTGTCCTTCCCTGCCTTTGGTCAGTGGGACTGTTGGCGCGCCTGCGATTTCCTGGGGAATGAGGCGTCACCCCGCGGGCCTGCCGGGGAAGACCTGGGTTTGGTCCCAGCACTCCCCAAGGGCTGCTCAGGTCACTTTTCTGAGCTTGTGCCAGGGGGGCCACCAGACCACCCTGTGGGAGCCCCCGGAGCCCCCTGAAGTGCCCACAGAAGGTCAGTGGGTGGCATCCGAGTGGGCGCCCCAGACCACCCCTTGAGAGCCAAGTGGCTAAGGCCGAGAAGGGGGGTGATGGGACCTCAGCTCTCCTGGGGTCACTGCCTGTGGCCCAGTGTTTTCCCGGTGAGTGGGCTGGCCTGGGAGGACTGCAGCGGGAGCTGCCGGAGGCCCAGTGTGAGAACTGGGGGTAGGTCTGAGAACCCCTCGAAGCTGCCGTGCCAGAGGAGACACCTCCCAGAAGGGAGCCTCAGGTTGCTCCCCGCCCCCGCTCGCCCACCATCTTCCCTCCCCGGCCTGGCAGAGGTGCGAACCCCAAGCTGGCTGTGTCCAAGGGGCTTTCCTCATTACTGCACTTCAGTCTGCGTTGGCTTAATTTGAAAGACTTATTGCCTCTGAGTCAAAACACAAAAATCCCCCTGGATGTGCCGCAGTGGCCATGCTTGCTGTTGAGGGAGGGAGCTAGTGCGTTCTCTGGGTTGGGGGGGGGTCCCTAATCCTTTGCTTCCTGCCTCCAGCCAGGTGGCTCCTGGGTTTGGAGACCCTGAGCTTCCCCCAACCCAGGGGTCCTCTGGGACAGGTGCTCAGGGTTGGGTGGGCAGCAGGATGATTGCTCGTCCTTTGATCAAGCCACTCCCCTTTGCTGGGAAAGAAGCCTAGCCCCCGACCTCAAAGCCTGAGCACCTGCGGGTGTTGGTGATGCTGGGAACCCTCAGCCTCCAGAGTGCCTCTCCTAAGATGGTCTGCCAGGGTGGGGGAAGAAATTCGTAGCTTGATTTTTTTTTAACCTCTTCCTGTTTAATTTCTATTTTTTTGATGTGTGTTTTCATAATGTATGTCATCTATTGATACAGAAACAAGTGAGTATCGTGTATGCATAATATATCTTTTGGGGGATATATGCTTAAAGGTTTGCTAATCTGGTGCATAACCAAAAAAGGCTGGTACGTGGTGCTGTGAATGGGGCTCTGGTTTGTGAAGGGAGGGGGCATCCCCAGGGTCCAGAGAAGGCTGTGGTGGGGAAGCGGGCCTGGGAAGGTGCCCCGGGGAAGGAGGGCGTGGGTGGGGATGGCGTGGCAGACAGCAGCATCCTGGCCCCGCTCTGTGCTTGGGCATCATGGGTCATCCCGTGCATGTGGATGCGGGGGCCTGGGCCTGGTGGAACGGGCCCTTGGAGGAATTTGGGGGAGAGGTTTGGTCCGTTTCTTCCACGGTAGACACCATTTCCTAAGGCCTAGACCAAGGGTCATCAAACTCTAAGAGCCAGATGGTAAATATTTAGGCTTTGTGGACCATGTGATCTCTCCATTGCAACTACTCATAGCGAGGAGGAAAGTAGCCAGAGATCGTATGTCAACAGAAGGGCATGGCTGTGTACCAATAAAACTTTATTGACAAAAACTGACAGTGGTCCCACTGGCCCATGGGTCATCGTTGGCCAAACCCCGGCCTGGATTAAGAGGATGGGGCCCAGCGTGGCTCACCCACCAAAAAGCAAGCCCCTGACCTTGCATTCACAAATGAGTACTCCAGCAAGATATGCTTGTGGGATTCGGGGGTATGGCATGGACCCTGCAGAGAGTTTGCGGAGCTGGAGCAGGTAAATGTCCCTTTCCCTGACCTAGCAGAGCACCCCCAACTCCAGCACATTCTTGCACCAACTCGTCCAGAGCCAGACAATCATAGCAGCAGGAGGAGTCTGGGCCCTGCTCATCGTAGAATCACAAAGCAGCGCTGCAAGATTCAGAGCCCTCCCTGCAAACCGGAGTGCCTGGCAGCGTTGTGGGAAAATGTGCTGCAGGAAGAATGTCCCCTTCTCTCAGGTACAGAAGCACCAGAGTTAACCAGCACCTGCCAGTGTCTGTCCTGTAGGACTTTCTCCGAGCCTTGAGGATGCTAATGGACTTTGTGACCCCAGGAGGAGTCCCCTCTTTCCCTCAACTCGGAAGCGAGTTTTCCAGGGCTTTTAAGAACCTGTCCAGCCCCATTTGCTGAAGAGCCAATCTCCTTCGACGCTTTATTTTATAGCTGGAGAAACCTAAGGCCCATGGCGGTCGAATGTCTCACTCAGGTGACACAGAGGGCTGGGGATGGTGTCAGGATGGAGTTTCTGCTCGGTCACTTCCCTCCTGGCTCGGGAGAGCCATGGAGTTGAGGTGCCACCCCCTCGCCCTGATAGAGTCACAGATGCGGGCGTCCTGGGTTGTGCTTCTGGCCACGGTGACACGAAGACAGTTTTGTCCGGGGGGCACTGCGTCCGTTCCTCTCTGGCTTTTCAGCTGGGACACTGGTGACATTACGGGGAGGATAACTTTTTGATGGGGGGGCTGTCCTTGCTCTGGAGGATATTTAGGGTACCAATGGGGCACCTCCCACCCCTGGTCATAGCCATGGCCACAGACATGGCCAAATGTCCCCTGGGGGGGGTGTAAAATCACCCCAGTTGAGAACCACTGCTCTTAGTTAAGCTAGTAAGCGTGGAACCTGCATTTTCTGGGATCGCTGATCGTGGTAGAAAGTTGTGCTGGCGCTCTGACCGAGGATAGGAGAATCCCCGGGGGGGCAGGGCGGTAAGGGAGGCATCCCAGGCAGGAAGCTAGAAGAGTCCTGAAGGTATAAGAATGTACGCAGATGGTTCTGGGCTGCATTAGGGTTGGGTGCCACCAGCTGAGGGGTTCCTGGATGGGGAGACACCGCTGAAGAGGGAGGCAGAGGTGAAATCCGGAGTGGATGGAGGGCATGCACCCCGGGCAGAGGACTTCACGCCAGGGCAGGACGGAATGAGCTTACAGGCAGAGAGTGATGGAGTGTTCAGGAATGGCGATGTGGGACAGTGGGTGGGATGTAAGAGGAGGGCACGGAACAGTGGGGTGGAGAATGTTCTGGAAGGTGAGCCTCACAGCCAACCAGAAAGCAGTGCTGGAGTCTGGGAGACCTCGGATGAACGGCCGGAAGGACAGTGAGCTTGGGTGTGGATGGGAGGGCTATGGACAACATTCTGTGGGTGGTGTCACTCTACAGACGTTTTCTTCCCAAAACTTTGGTAGTATGAAGCTTTTGGAGCCTTTTCCGGGACTGATTCCCAGAGGCTAGGGAGGAAAGTTGCCCTGAGTGACAGACAGCTGGTTCGGAGTGGCCCACGAGCGGGTGGCCACGTTTGTGCCGAGAAAGAGAAACCAGATGGTCTGCGTGGGTCTCACACCACTGTCCTGGGTAGGCAGTTAGCCTTTCTCACCAAAGTTTGTTGAACCATTGCTAGGTGTCTGAGTTAGGGCGGGGCATACACCAAGGTTCTTCACAGACTAACAAGTTCATGGAGAGGAAAGGGACTGCACCTTGTAGTTGGTGGGTTGGTGGGTTAGTTAGTTAGTTAGTTGTTGTTCTCAAGGTGATGTGGAACTTGCAGGGGATTCCGGAGAGTCACCTGGTTCTGTAGTGACAGCCTCCCAGGTGGGTGAGTGGGGTGACCTGACATTGGCAGGTGTGTGAGCCGAATGGGGGGCAGCAGGGCTGGGGAGAGTGAGCCTTTCTGTGACAAAGGGGGCTGAGGTGAGTGTGGAAACAACCTGTGGGGCCCAGCTCAGAAGTTTGGACTTGAGCCTACAGGCAGGATGGAGCCACCGAAGGCTTTAGAGTGAGGACATCATGACAGACATCACACACCTTTGAAGGAGATGGCATGTGCATATTGCTGGGGCTTTTTTTTTTCCTGACGCTCCCAGGAGACACGACTTGATCTGAATCAGCATTGCTTACAGTTGTCAGTTCTGCACAGAAAAAAACCTGGGGTTTGGTGCTTTCAACCCTCGTGCTTTTCTGTATGTAATTTTTTCCACCATGAAAATAGCTTTATTTTGCCTGCTTACAATGTGCACTCATTGTGAAGACTCTGAGTGATACGTGATACGTCAGTACAAAGAAGTACGAATCACCTGATCCTGAGGTCCCCACATGAACCTGCTGACGCCTGACCGTGCTGGGCTGATGAGACGCACACATTGGTATCTTCAGGCGGACACGTTAGGGAGCGTATTTCGCGTTTGCCTACGACCCGCTTCCCTTTTGTCTCTCTTATCCCCACCCCAAATTGATGGTAACCCGGAGCATGTCTTTCCAGCCGCCTTTTTTTTTTTCACGTTGCAGAGAAATCCGCATAATAAACTTTACCATCTGTCTTAGTCATCTTGGCTTTGCTATAAGAGAGTACCGGAGGCGGGGGGCTTAACCGGTTAGTAGACATGTCTCACGGTTCTGGAGGCTGGACGTCCGAGATCAGGGTGCTGGCAGGTGGGAGCGGCGAGGCCCTTCTCCTGGCCAGCACACAGCTGACTTACTGTATACTCCTCTGGCAGAGAGATCAGTCATCCCTCCGGGGTTTCTTCTTAGAAGGGCACTAACCCCATTCATCGGGGCTCTCTGCCCTCTTGACCTCAGCACCTCCCAAAAGGCTGTTCTCCTCATATGATCACATTGGGAGTTAGGATTTCAACATACGCATTTCTGGGGGACGCACCCTGGGAGTCCAGAGCACATCTTAACCGTTTTTAAGTGTATGGTTCAATAGCATTATGCACATTTACGGGGTTTTACATCCACTGGCAACATCCGTCTCTAGAACGCTTCATCTTGTAAAACTGAAACTCTGTCCTCATTAAACGACTCCCTCACACACACACACACACACACACACCCACACCCCAAACTCGGGCAGCCACCATTCTAATTTCTTTCTTTTTTCTTTTAAAAATTCAATTTTATTTCTCATTTTTATTTTAATTTTTTTTAGATTTTTATTTATTTATTTATTTAAAAGAGAGAGAGAGACAGCAAGAGAGGGAACACAAGCAGGGGGAGTGGGAGAGGGAGAAGCAGGCTTCCCGCCAAGCAGGGAGCCCGATGCGGGGCTTGATCCCAGGATCTGGAATCATGACCTGAGCTGAAGGCAGACGCTTAACGACTGAGCCACGCAGGCGCCCCTCTAATTTTTAATATAAGCAAAAATTGTAACATTTTGAACTGTTTGTAGGGTTCAAAATTCCAAAGGTAGATAGTGGAAAGTCTCCCCCCATCGGCTCCTGTTCTGCAGACACCCCAGTCCCCTCCATAGAGCGTCAAGTATAGTCATTTTCTTGGGGAGGGGTCCATCCAGATCTGCTGTGCATATGTAACCATGCATGTAATATACTCTTTTCCTCTTTCTCCCTGAAATGGTGACACACCGTATTATACTCTATGGTACTTTGCTTTAGAGAAATAGTCCTGGGGCTTATGTTGGGGCTCCCACACCCTTTCAGATCACTCTCTGCCATGCCCCGTGCTGCCCCCAGCCCTAGGGGCTGCACCAGTGGAACACCTTGAGGGTCTCCCTTTCCCTCTGGCTTCTGGCTGGGATCAGCAGGTGGGAAGCTCAGAGGGAGGGAGGAGAAGAGCGAAGTCGGGATGGACCCTGTGAGGTCCCTGTGAGGTCCCTCGCACTGGCTGTGTCCATCTATAGGCCTCTGCTGCCTTCCAGCATACCACCAGATTCTTCTGGAATACCTGTGCTTAGGTTGGAAGTTTGTCCTTTGGGCATGGGGTGGGTGAGAACCTGCTGTCCTAACCCCCTGATGGCAGCAGTCTCCCCTTCTGGACTCCTTCCTGCCTGTTGACACTTTTTTTTTTAAATAGAATAGCTTTTTAAAAAATCATTTTTAAAATTTATTTATTTTTCATCATGGAAGTGTTCTCTGTTATCCCCATTCCCCGCCCCCACCCCACTGCCATTCTCCTTTCTGTCCCTAAGAATCCGACTCCTCTGGAAACCTCGGGTAAGTGGAATCATACAATCCTCGTCTTTTTATGTCTGGTTTATTTCACTTAGCATCCCGTCCTCAAGCGCCATACGCACTCCAGCGTGTGACAGGTTTTCCTTCCTATTTAAGGCTGAATAGTACTCTGTTGTGTGCGTGTCCCACGTTTCGATTCTCCGTTCACCCATCAAGGGATGCTCATGTTGCTTCCACTTTTTAGCTCTGTGAACAATTTTTAGCTCTGTGTACACACCGTTAACACAGGTGTGTAAGTGTCTGTTTGAGACCCTGCCGTCAATTGTTTTGGGTATATCACCAGAAGTGGGGTTGCTTGGTCGTCCGGTAAATCTGTTTTTAGTTTTCTGGAGGAGCCGCAATACGGTTTCCTACAAGAGCTTCACCACGTTTACATTCCCACCAAGATGGTACAGGGGTTCCAATTCTCCACATCCTTTCCAACAATGTTATCTTCTTGTTGTTTTTACTTTAACATAACCCTTTTGTTGAAGTTGTTAATACACCCCAGAGAGCTCCACACCTCCCTGCCTGCCCATTATCTTTGGGGACAGCATTCTTTCGTTAAAACGGGTTCGCCTTCTATATTCCCCATTGCTCTTCTCTCTAAAGGCACGTGGAAATGCCTCCAGGATCACTGGTATGGGTCTACCTTGTTTTTTTTTTAATTTTCATTTTTTATTTAAATTCAATTTAGAGGGTGCCTGGGTGGCTCAGTTGGTTAAGCGACTGCCTTCGGCTCAGGTCATGATCCTGGAGTCCCGGGATCGAGTCCCGCATCGGGCTCCCTGCTCAGCGGGGAGTCTGCTTCTCCCTCTGACCCTCCCCCCTCTCGTGTGCTCTCTCTCTCTCTCTCTCTCTCTCACTATCTCAAATAAATGAATAAATAAAATCTTTAATAAATAAATAAATTCAATTTAGTTAACATATAGTGTATTATTAGTTTCAGGGGTAGAGTTCAGTGACTCAACAGTTGAATAGAACACCCAGTGCTCATTCCATCACGTGCCCTCCTTCATGCCCATCACCCAGTTACCCCATCCCCCCAGCCCTTCCCCTCCAGCAACCCTCAGTTTGTTTCCTGTGGTTTATATCCCTTTCTATTTTCATCTTACTTTATTTTTCCTTCCCTTCCTCCATGTTCATTTGTTTGTTTCTTTTCTTTTTTTTTTTTTTTAAAGATTTTATTTATTTTATTTGAGAGAGAGAGCACATGAGAGGGGGGAGGGTCAGAGGGAGAAGCAGACTCCCTGCCGAGCAGGGAGCCCGATGCGGGACTCGATCCAGGGACTCCAGGATCATGACCTGAGCCGAAGGCAGTCGCCCAACCAACTGAGCCACCCAGGCGCCCCATTTGTTTGTTTCTTAAATTCCACATATCAGTGAGATCATATGATACTTGTGTTTCTCTGATTGACTTATTTTGCTTAGCATAATACCCTCTAGTTCCATCCACTACATTGCAAATGGCAAGATTTCATTTTTTTGATGGCTGAGTAGTATTCCATTGTATATATAGACCACATCTTCTTTATCCATTCCTCTGTCGATGGACATCTGGGCTCTTTCCATAGCTTGGCAATTGTGGACATTGCTGCTATGAACATTGGGGTGCAGGTGTCCCTCCGGATCACTATTTTTGTATCCTTTGGATAAATGCCTGGCTGTGCAATTGCTGGGTTGTAGGGTAAACCTTATTTTTTAAATTGCTGCGCAGTGGTTCATGGTACAGATGTGCCGGAGTTGTCCGCTTGATGACACTTCCATCAAGGACAATACACTTAATTTGGAGCAGCAGACAATGGCAGTGCTTCTGTAATAAACACCCCATGCACACAGCCTGAGTAGGGGCGCTTTCATTCTTATGGGCCCAAGCCTCAGGAGTGTAATTGCTGGGATGATTTCTGTTTCGATTTTGTCTCCCCAAAGCTGCGCCAATTCAGACCACACTGGCCACATGGATGTCCTCTCCTCTCTCCCCACCAGGAGTAGGCATGATTTCTGCATTGACTATGTAGAAACCTGGGGGTACAAACTGATAGCTCATTATTACTTCAGTTCTGTGTGTCTCTGCCTACCAGGGAGGTCGGGCATCTCTTCATATAAGTGTATTTGCCATTTGCATTTACCTTTTCCCCCAAATTGCCTATTCAAGTCCTCTGGCCATTTGACCATTGTGCAGGAAAAGGACCAGAAACAAGTGTGACAAACTGTTGACAGCTATTCATTTTAGGTGTTGAAAAATACGTGCCCCTTGTATACATTTTTGAATTACAAATTTTCAAAATGAAGAAAGCCATTGAAATGAGAGCTAAACGGGAGACTGGTTGTGTGGGCTGGATCGGAGAGACACGGTAGGCAGGGAGGCCAGTCTGGGGACTCTTGCGGTCGCCTTGCCGGTGATGGTGACTTAAACATGAGCGTGGGGACAGATTGGAGCAATTATGGGGGGAAGGAGTTTACACCATTTGGTGCCAATGTGGGAAGCCAAGAAGAGGAGTCCAGAGAAGTGTGAGGGGTTTGAATCTGGGTGACCGATGGGGAGGATGAGGACAGAAATTGGCAAAGATGTGGAGGCTGGGAGGGACCCACGTCTGAGTCAGGGTGGGGAGGGGGCAGCTGCGTGGGGGGGGGCAGGGTTGCCATTAGAGTGATACTATTTGCTGGATGTGTCAAGGTCAAGGGGAGATGCTCCCTAGAGGCGGGAGAGCAGAGGACCCCAGGGAGGGAGGGACCGTCAAGAACATGTGTGTTTAAGGGGCAGGAGGAAGACCAGCAGGGAAGCTGGGGTGGGAGCCTCGCTGAGCAGGAAACCAGTGTTTCAAGGTCAAGGTCGTGGTCGGTATTTTCACACGCGGTTGAGAGGCAGAGAAGATGCTGTTTGGGGCTCAATTTATTGATGAGGAGGTCATGACTTTAGAAGAGCACTTTCCTGAAGCGGCTGGGGCCCTAAGTCAGCATGTTAGATTCTGTAGCCTGAGCGCTCGGAGGGTGACAGAGGCCACAGGAAGTGTGGGTGGTGGCAGGAGAGGGCGACGAGTCCATGCGGCACCCTGGGCCGGTGGCGCTCCACTCAGCTTCTGTGCTCTTGAGCCGGGAGCGAGGACCGAGCCGCCCTTGCAGCCCTTGCGGGGCGCCAGCCACCCCAGGTGTCTCGCAGGCCCCTAGTCCAGGGCGGAATCTGCCGGAAGCCGCCTTCCTGTGAGAACCTCAAGAACCTTAGTCTCCTTGTTGCAGTGTCTGTTCCCAGAGCGGCCCCGAGGGACCAGGGGAGACATGAGTCATTTCCTGGACAGCAACCTGTCCCAGCTTCTTAGCCATTTTGGGCTCGGCCTTCCATAAATTATCTTCCTTTTCAAGCCCACTTGTAGCTCCTACCAGTCCTGCCTCCCTGTCAGGTTTTTGAGGCACCCACGGTGTGAAATAGCAGGTGAGCCCCCCCCCGGCCCCCCGGCTCCCCAGACCCCCACACGGCCTGGGCCCAGAAGCGGCCTGCCAGTAGCCAAGCCCTTCTTTTCCTTATTCTGAGAGGAAGGGAGGTTGGCAGAGAGGTCTAAGGAGCCCGTTAGCCAAATAAATGGTGACATTCTATCTCTGCTTGGGCCGATTTCCCCCTCCGGCTTGGCTCCTGGGAAAACAGCTCCGTGTGTGGACAGCCTTGGCCACGGTTGGCTGAGGGAGGCGGGTGGGGCGCGGCCAGGGCGGGCTGGCCACACGCCTTCGCCTTGTTCAGCATTTGTTCTAGTAGCTCAGGGTGGAGGGACCCCGCTTTCCTCACTTAATTTTCCTATGCCTCAGGTTTTTCTTATTTTCATACAAGACAAAGCATTTTTTAAAAGATTTATTTTATTTATTTGAGAGAGAGAGAGAGAGAGAGAGAGAGAGGGTGCACGTGCACAGAGGGGAGGGGCAGAGGGAGAGGGAGAGAGAGAATCCCAAGCAGACTCCCCAGCCGGCGCAGAGCCCAAAGCGGGGCTCGATCCCATGACCCCGAGATCATGACCCAAGCCAAAAATCAAGAGCCGGACACTTCACCAACTGAGCCACTCAGGTGCCTCTAAAGTATACATAACATAAAATTTATTGTTTTTACTACTTTTAAGTGCACAGTTCAGTGGCATCAAGCACATTCGCCCTGCTGTGCAACCCTCGCCACCATCCACCCACGGAACTGTCTCGTCTTCCCCAGCTGAAACTCAGTCCTCATGAGACACAAACTCCCCTTCCCGTTCTGCAGCCCCTGTGCCCACCATTGCACTTCCCGGCCGTGAATCTGACCACTCTAGGGGCCTCTTAGAAGTGGGGTCATCGGTAGTTGTCTTTTTGTGACTGGCTTCTTTCACTGGGCATTGTGTCCTCAAGGTTCATCCGTGTTACAGCACGTGTCAGAACGACCTTCCTTTTTAGGGCTGAATACTGTTCCATTGTGTGGATCTTCCACACTTTGCTTCTCCGTTCATTTGTCCGTGGACACTTGGCTTGCTTCCACCATTTAGCTGTTGTGAATAGTGCTTCTGTGCACATCGCTGTGCAAATATCTGCTCGAGACCCTGCTTTCGATTCTTATGAGCATATGCCCAGCAGTGGAGTTGCTGGGTTGAATGTTACTGGTAATTTTGTTTCATTTTTTGAGGATGCCCCATACTATCTATCACAGCAGCAGTACCCTTTAACAAAACGAAGCATTTTGACTGGGTGGTCTTTAAGATCTCTTTGTGCTTTAAAAGAAGGTGGTGGTTCTCTGGTTCTGTGGTCAGTGGCTGGCAGATGATCTTTGGAGTTTGGATTTGACCACCGATCATGTGACCAATAATTATTATGCCACCTAATGCATTAATATGTGTCAAGGGCAAAGTGCCTCAAAGTGTCCCCCTCGTGGTGAGGTCCGTGTGAACATCTGGTACTGTTTGAGTTGAGGACCCACTGTGTGCTGGGAAATGTTGGCCTCTTCACATATATCACTGTCTTTGCTTCTCTTCGCCCTCTTGCAGGCTACGTATTCACTACTCTTGTTTTCCTGGGTGAAAAATTAGCAATGCTTTCTCATGCTGTTGGTTGCAAGTGGTATTTCTTGGCTTGATAACGCACTTCAAA
The DNA here is from genome assembly GCF_002201575.2 of Neomonachus schauinslandi. NCBI lineage: Eukaryota > Metazoa > Chordata > Mammalia > Carnivora > Phocidae > Neomonachus > Neomonachus schauinslandi. The sequence continues at coordinate 6,473,782 of NC_058406.1, forward strand.
TTTTGTTTACCTAAAAGAAATATTCTGGGGCGCCTGGGTGGCTCAGTTGGTTAAGCGTCTGCCTTCGGCTCAGGTCGTGATCCAGGGTCCTGGGATCGGGCCCTGCGTCGGGCTCCGTGCTCGGTGGGGAGCCTGATTCTCCCTCTCTCTCTGCAGCTTCCCCTGCTTGTGCTCTCTCTCTCTGTCTGTCTGTCAAATAAATAAATGAAATCTTAAAAAAAAAAAATTCTAATCTTCCTTCCTGATTCTATTTTTTTTTAAAGATTTTATTTATTTATTTATTTGACAGAGAGAGACACAGCGAGAGAGAGGGAACACAAGCAGGGGGAGTGGGAGAGGGAGAAGCAGGCTTCCCGCGGAGCAGGGAGCCCGATGTGGAGCTCGATCCCAGGACCCCGGGATCATGACCTGAGCCGAAGGCAGACGCTTAACCGCTGAGTCACCCGGACACCCCTTTCCTTCCTGGTTCTTAATCTGCCTCCTCCAAAGTAAAAGAAAGAAAGCAAGAAGCATTCAAGGAAGTGTTTGGGGCAGTGGCACACGGTCCCCAAACCTTGAGACAATAAAAGGGCATCGGTTGCTATGTTTATGGAGTCACAGCACTTCTCGTTAAGCAGAGCGACTGGAAGCTCTCCGTGGCAAGAGGGGACATTCATTAGCTTTCTGTTTAGAGTGCTTTCTGGAAGCCCAGGGTGCAGGATGAACTTTCTGATCTGATGCCTCCCCAGCTGGTCCAGGTGCCTGAGTCCTGACGCCCTAGAGTGGCATTCAAGGCCCTGGCCATCCTGCTCCAGACCCTGTCTCACGCGCATGCTTGCTAATTATTGCCCTAAATGCTCCTGCCTCATTGACCTCCCTCGGGTTCCCAAATATACCATCACCACGGGCCGGGTTCTCTGCCCGAATGTCTCTCCTGCCTGCCTCCCTCAGCTCACCTCTGCTATTAAAACCCCAGCCCTCCGTCAGGACCCCTCAAAGGACACAGCCCTGCGAATCCCGCCCCTCGTCTGCCCACACCCTGCCCGCCCCCCACCTGTCTCTGCAGCCCCCGCAGCTCATGCACCTGCTTCTGCTGTGACTCTCCTGTGAGGCTGCAGACAGCCGTGGCTTGTTTGCCTCAGTCTCCCCACCCCGGGCTCTGCCTTGTGGGGCAGGCAAACCGTCGCATTTGCTGGACGACGGATCATTAGTGGTTAGAAAAGGGCAAGGCTGTGTCAAGAAGCTTTTTTACTTTTCCCTGACGGTTTTACGTTTTTCCTTCACCATGTGAGGAGAAAACTACAGCGGGAAAGCCAATTTATGGGTTTTTAAACAGGAGACACGGCTCAGTGACATCTTCCCTAGCTGGGCTCCTGTTGGGGAAAGGAGCGATGGTGCCTTGCCCAGGGGGAGAGTCCTCAAGGGACGAAGGGGAACGGGGTCTCCAAGGAGGGTCTGGGGTCTTAGTCCAGTGATTCTTGGCCCCTTCACTTACCCCTCTCAGAACAAAGTCCACACCTGAGGGTCTGGAAGAAACCACTCAGGTGGGTGGGGGGAGGAGCGTTCTGGTAGTTTCTGTCTGGTTGTCCTAGAAATGCTCCATTTCAATTCCCAGCATGTCAGAGTGGGGATCTGAGACTCACTCCGTGCCGTTCAGCCCCGCCCCCCCATCCTGAAAGAACAGCTCTGTGACGGGGGCGGGGTGGGGCGGAAGTTGGCCCCTGGTCCCCCTAAGACAAGCGGGGACTTGGCCAGGTGGGGCCGGGAGACTGGGAGGTTGGCTCCTGATACTCAGGGGAGCCAGACCTTCACCTCCAAAGGTACTGGTTTCTTTTAAAAGGGGAGGGGGCACCCCTCAAGGCGCTGGGCCCTCCCCGCGGAGCTGCCACAGCCGCTAGTACCCGCCTCTGCCCAGAGCACGGACCAGATGGGAACCTTGCACTGGCCCGGGGACCCCTCCCTGGCCCTGGAGCCACTGGCCTGCCTGGCCCCTGAGGTCCTTGGCTTGTCTTAACTTCAAGACCTCCCTGGTTTGGGGATGGAAAACCCCCTCTGTGGGGGTGAGAGAGCAGGGCGAGGCTGGGGATGGGCAGAGGTGCACCCCAGCTCTCTGCCACCCGTCTCCCCTCTGGTCACGAGCGCTCCCCCACCTGCCTGGCTTGGGAAAGAGTCCCCTGGTCAGCAGCCCCTCCGGGCAGCTCCCACTCACATCCTCAGCCCTGCCCTCCTGATGGGAACACTCTGGCTCTCCTTGGGGCCCCATGTGGACATTTGTTAAGAGTTCGGGGCCTCCAGCCTCCCACCTCCTGTTCTTGTCCTTCCTTTCCCATGTCACCCTGTCTCTGGGTTTCTGTCCCTCTGTCTCTCTCTCTGTGTCTCTGTCTCTCCGTGTCTGTTTCTGTCTTACTGCTTCTGTGTGTCTCTCTCTATCTCTATGTCTCTCCTGTGTCTCTGTGTCTTCTGTCTCTGTGCCCCGGGAGGCCCCCCCGAAGCCAGGGTGGGCTCTTCTAGCCTGAGACCAGCATGACTAAACTAACACTGGGGAAAACCTGCCCCGTGTGCCTTGTGGGGTGGGGTGGGGTAATTCCAGAGGGTAAGACAGATATTCTAGTGGCCCCCTTCCTTTTGCTGGGGGTTTGGACCTGCTGCCATGTTCCCTGTCCAGAGTTAGCAGTCTGTCCCTTGCAGGGAAATGGGGGAGGCTCCCACCTTCTCAGTGTGGAAGTAGGGGAGAGAAAGCATGGCTTGAATCAGTGCTGGAAAATATTAAAGGCTCGGGTATAAATCCACGGTGGGGGAGGGTGGGGGCAGAAAACCCCTCCTTGCATGTGCCCCTCCCCCCACCACCTGAGGGACACCTAGAGACAGGGGGTGAGGAGTATCCCTCCCAGCTCCTCCCCTACCCTCTTCCCTCCAAGTGCCCCTCCAGTTTCTGCTCACGGGGCCACCTCCGCCTGGGGGAGACCCAACTGCCTGGGGTTCCAGGTCTGCTCTGACGGGAGGCAGGTGGGGATCAGTGCCCAGACTGGGCCTGAAGTACCCCCCCGCCCCCGAGGATGGCCTTGGGGGGATGGCCGTGGCCTGGATGTGATCCTGGCCCATCTCCCGCCAGCCCTGCCTGGAGCCCTGTAAGCTGGTGAGTTTCTGTTCATTTCATGGCAAGCTTTTTGGGGACAAGAGAGCTGGTCGTTGGCGGAAGGGGGCCGGGAAGGCGGCTAAGGGAACACTGCTGTCATGAGGCTGCTCCCGCGGGCCAGGCTGGGGTCTACGGGGACGTCACCTCCACCGCTGCCAAGCTGGGCCCACCTGTCATTTTGAAACCTCGACTTACTGGCTACTGAAATGGGTACAGCATCTGCGTGGGGTTCTGCCTTTGCCCCATTTCCTCTGTGACTTCCAGCCTTGCTTTTCTGGGCTTCCCTGAAGGGGGTGGAGGGAGGGTCCCCGGGTCTCAGAGGGTGCAGCAGCAGAGCAGGAAGGGAACGGGTTACAAAGTGGCCTCCCCTTGGGCCCACAGCCTCCCTTCTGGAGGGCTTTTAAGAACTGGCCCTATTACCTTGTAATTGTTCCCAGCAGCGAGGAGCGAGCCTGTGGAGGAGCGGCTCCAGTGTTTGTTTTGCCTTCTGTGTTCTCCAGGCCGGTGGTAACCAAGGGCCGCTTCCCCTTGGTGACGGTGGAGCTCACTCAGGCCAGGGCTGATCCAGCCCTGGCAAGGGAGGCCCGGGGGACCTGCGGGCCTGGCCACTGGCAGGGAGGGCACCCTGCTCCCAGGGCTCCGGGGGCTGCCTCCACTCCTCAGTTCTGCTCCCAGCCTGAGGGCCCGTGGGCTTCTCTCCCGACGCTTTCCCCAGGCACTGGCCCGAAACAATTCCAGAACTCTGGATCTGCCGGTAGGTGTCCAGGAGACCGTGAGGCCACTTGCTGGCGGGCCGTGTGGGGCGGCTCTCGGGCAGGGCTGTGGGCCTCAGCCAGGATGCTCCTCGGGGCCACAAGGGACCCGCATTCTAGGTTCTGGCAGGACCCGGGGTCCAGAGGTGACTCCGGGGGGGGAGTTTTGCGGGAGAAGGAGATGTGCGGGAGGCTGACCGGGGACGGCTCTGTGACCAAGGATGCCAGGACAGACAGAGGGACGTGATTCCAGCGGGTGGGGTTGTTTGAAGTGAAAGGGTTGGCATCGCCACACGTGTGGCTGCAAGAATGCGTGAGGCTCCCGGAGGGTGGCGAGGCTGGCGTGGTGAGGAGACTTGGAGAGCTGAGGAGGCCTTGGAGGGTGGGCAGAAGGGAGCCCCTGATGAACTGTGAGCAGAGGAGGGGTCTGGAGTGGTGTCACCAAAACCTTGGTCTTCCCAGACCCCGAGTGGCCGGGGCCTTCTAGAAGGTGTGGGCCAGGGACTCTACAGCCTGTTTTATGTGCCCCTGCTCCGGGAGGTCCGGCAGAAGGACGGGGCCCTGACAGGCTCTGCCCATTCCTTCTGTGAAACTTGCCGGCTTCTAGATTTGGTTTGTCAGGAGCCATTGCTGTTCCAGGATTGCTTCCTGGAGAGGGGTGGGCGCCCCTCTGTTTTCTTTCTGATGCGTGTTCCCTCCAGGCCTCTGCCTTGTGGAGGGCCCGCTCCACAGCCGGCCCGGGACCTGGGCGCAGAGCACCTGCGGAGGGCCCGAGACTCTGCATTTGCAGCCAGCTCCAGGCATCACCAGATGCGGGGCACGGGGCGACTGTTCCCTGGCCCTGGAAGGGGCTGTGTTCTCGGGGAAGGAGTTGGACGGCTCCGCGTGCAGGACCGCAGTCATGTCTGGTTTTCCGTTTGGGGGCCTCGGAGAGGGGGTGCCGTCAATCAGGAGAGGTGGGCAATGTGGGTGGGGGCCGGGCAGGGCGCGTGGGGACCGGCCCGAGCCGCGCCGTCCGCCTTTCACACGGATTCCTTCCACCGGCCCAGCTGCTGATACTATTAAACCTCTTGTGATTCACTGCAGCGCGTTTCAAGGGAAGGCGTTGTGTTACGAAAACGTGGGTCCCGGCCGCTTGTTTTGTTGGCAGTCTTGCTGCCTCAGCAGAAAAGAGGCGCTCTTGATATGGGAACGGAAACTTGGGACGGCCTTAGAAATATCCAGTGTTTTCGGCGGGAGAGAAAAGCTGTGGTCTTCCTCCAGCTGTGGAAACTCGCTGCCCAGCCAGGAAGGCAGTCCCGGGGCCAGCCACAGCGGGGAGGGGGGCGGCAGAGGGGTCCCCACACTGGGGTCTGTGGTCTGAGCTGCGCGGCCGTGACCTTGAGGGGCGTGGGGCGTGTCCTCTGCCCCCGCTTTCCCTGTGAAGGTAACCTGCTGCTGGTTGTGTTTTATGGCAAGTCCGGCCTGCAGAGGAAGTACCTTTCTGAAGGCGGTCTGGCTGATGTTGCCGAGGCGAGCACCTGCCTCGAGGTGTGATGTGCACCTGCAGCCCTCATGGGGACCTAGGACCAGAGGGACCGGGCCCAGCCCGGATGGCCGATCCTGGACTTGCTTATGTTTCCAAAGTTGTGCTGATGAGCTTGCTGGAGAAGCAAACACATTCATTCTGGCTGCTTCTTCCCTCTGCCCTGACTGCCCTCCGGGACTAGCCCGTTAAATGGATATCAGGCCAATTTCCCTTTTTCCCACTTCCCCTTTCTTCCTTTTGCGTTCTCAGATGTGATAGGTGGGATAGACTCAACCCAATCGAAGTTGCTCTCTCAAGTGGGATAGACTCAGCCCAGGTCCAAATTGCTTTCCCAAGAAACTTCTCCAGATGCGTGTGTCCCGGCCACCTGGCTTCAGCAGAGCCCAGGACACCGCAGGCCCACCCCCGCAGCCGCCACCGCGTCCTGGGGCAGGCACCACCGGGGATGTTGGGGAGGCACCGGGGGAGTGTCCGGTAGGGGCAGACCTCTGCTGGCCTTGTGGCATCGGCCCCTGAGGGCTTCCTGAGGAGGCCTCTCCCCTCATTAATGAGCCTGAGCTGGGGAGAGGCAGCCGCCAGCTGAGTCACCGACACCCCGAGGCAGCTGCTCTCTGTGACCGTGCTGTGGCTGCATGCACTGGAGAGCTACCAGAGATGCTCTCCCCAGAAACCCTCCCGCTTCCCTCCCTCTCTTCCTTCCTTCCTTCTCCTCAAACCCCTAAATTACAAATGCATCACCAGTGTTGGGTCTTTATTAAGTGCCAGGCTTTCTATGGGCTCCTCATTTAATCCTCAAAGCAAACCCATGACGTTAAGCAGTCATCCCCACCCCCCCCCCCCCGCCCACAATTCCAGTGGAGGAGGAACCTGAGGCTCAGAGAGGGTAGAGAACTGGCCCAGGATCTCCCAGCTCATGGAGCTGAAGCTTAAGCCCAAGTGGCCCAACTCCAGACTGCCTGTGTCTTCTACAAAGGCAGCTGAACAAGTTGCCCTTGACTGATCCTGTTTCAGTTCCAAGAAGTCTTGGATAGAGGCAGTGGGGCTACTCAGATGACGATCCCAAGAGGGCCAGCTGGGCCCTTGGGGTCGTTGTGGTCCACCCAAATTTTGTAGATTCAGGAACTGGATTATTTTCCCCCAGTGTCTCCAATTTTGATACCATTTAGAGATAGCTACCAAACTCACAAGAGACTGAGGTATAAACCTGAGTAATTTGTTCACATACAATAAGGAGTAGGACAGTCAAGTGTGCTAAAGATTTGTGTCACCTCTACAAGTGGCAAATGGGAAGCACAGAACCAGAGCTCAGGGAAGCTGGCCGAATGGCCCTCCTGTTTTGTAACCGGATGTCTCTGCTGTCCCCATAGGGGTAGGTACAACAAGAGCTGGAGTCCTTGGGTCCGTAGGTTAGGCCACCATCTTCCCAGGTTCTGGGTCTGTGTTCTCACTCACCACCAGCTTCTTTTCATCAACAAGCCCTTTCATCAATTAGACAAGGCCTAATACCACCTATTGGGTAATCATTCATTTTGGTTGCATTCTGGATCCTGTGCTTCTCCTACCCTTAGGTTCAAGCTGCATCCTTGCATTGACATCTCAGCTCGTCTCCCTGCTTCCACTCTGCTGCCAACAGCCTCTTCTCAACACAGCAGCCTAAAAGGATGCTGTTAGAGCAGAAGTCACACTGGGTCCTCTGCCTGCTCAAAGTTCTCTGCTGGTTTCTCATCACACTGAAAACAGAATCCAGAGTCCTGACTCCGGCCCGCAAGGCCCGTGTGCCTGCCCTCTGCGTAGCTCTTACCCTGCCTCCTTCCACAGCCTCCCTTCCCCGCGCTCCAGCCCTAGGGCCCCTCTGTTATTCTCCCAGCATGCCAAGCATGCTTCCACCTCAGGGCCTTTGCACCTCCTGTTCCCTCTGCCCAAAATGTCCTTCCTCTGGAGCAGGTGTGTGCTTTTCTCCCTTCCTTCATCCAGGTCTCTGTCCACATCTCACGGTGTCAGAGAAACCTTCCCTTACCACCTGCTCCCATTACTTGCTCTGTCCTCACTACTCTGCCTTATTTTTCTTTGACACATATTACTTGACCCTGCATTAGATATTTACTCATTCAACACTTATTTATTGAGCACCTACTATGCCCCAGGCACTGTTCTAGGCCTGGGGCTGCCACAGTGAACACAACAGATACAAATCTCTGCCCTCGAAGTTTCCATTAATTGTTCAAAGGATTGCTGTCCATCTCCCCCACTAGACTTAAGCTCCACGAAGGCGATGATTTCTACCTGTATGTACATAGTAGGTGCCTAATAAATATTTTTGGAATGAATGCTGATCATAAGGCGTCTTATTTGGACTTGGGTGTTTTCCACGTGTTCATCAGTTGAACATGTATGGACCACCTCTGAGGTTGGATCACTTCTGCAGGCCACTGTCTTGCTGATTTTGCCCATTCTTACCGCTTTCCACCCGGGGAAGATGCTCTCTGCCCGCGTCGGCTGAACACTATCCCACTCTCCTAAACACCGACCACGTGTGGCCCACACTTTTGAATTATCCACAAAGTTGGGGTCCTCAGGGACTAGGGAACAAAGAAAGGGTCTTGGGAAGCCCATGTCCGCCCCCTCCACCAGGGCTCAGCAGGTACTTGTGGGATGGGGTGAGTATGCAACCCGGATATTTTGTAAGCACCTGCTGTATGCACATAGGCCTTGAGCGTGGTCCTGTTTTCCCCAACTTCCCATGTTTTTCATAGTGAGTCCGGCCAGAGAGGGTTGGTGGGAGAGGGGGGCGCCCAGCCCGCGAGGCTTAGGTCTCTCCAGGTCTGTGAGCGAGAATCCCCAAGAGAATCCAGAAACTCAGCCCATGAGAACAGGTTTTCATGTGGCGACAGGTCCAGTCCAACCGTGCACCAGCCTGGGCCAAAGCCCTGCTTTGCGGTGTGGCATTGCAACTGACAGGCGGGCACCAGCGTCCTCGGCGGAGGGTGTGAGCAGGATCTGCCCCACGAGGACGGTTTCCTGGTATCGCAAAGCAGGGCCTCTGCCAACTTGGCATGGCCTCGGGGTGTTGACCTGCTCTGTGCAAAAGCAGGGGCCTGGGAGCTCTAGCGTGGCCCTCCTCACCCCACCTCGGTCCCTGAGCGGGGAGCGTGCAGACAGTGATCACCGGGATGTGGGGGTCCTTCCGTGGCCTCATCCTCAGACCGGGGCGCTTCTGCGTCTGTTGTCCGCCCGTCCCCCCACCACATTTTGGGTGCAGGCACGGAGATGCAGGCACGCACTCCAGATTCCTCCAGAGAAACTCGATCTACAGGTGCCGGGTCCAGGCGGCGGGTGTGCCAAACCGCGGCTCTGCACTTTTTCTTGTGGAGGAAAGAAGGGGGGTGGGGTGGGGAGCCCTGAGCGCCAGCGGCCCGGCTCTAGAAGACTCCTTACTCCCCTCATATGAGTGTCATTGGCCGTGTCCCTGCTTGGAACCCCGGCTAACAGGCCTCCTTCCGCCAGCCAGACCTCTTCAAGCCCCGGGCCTCCCTCAGCTCTGCAGCCCCTCCCACACCGACCTCCTGCCGTGCGGATTTTGGACAGGTGGACGTTTTCCATCCGTGTATGCTTTTTTTTGTTTGTCGAGGTGAAATGCGCATAATATAACAACGGTTTTAAAGAGTACCATTCAGCAGCATTTAGTACGTCCATGATGCTGTGCAGCCACCGCCTCTGGCTAGTTCCAGAACATTCTTATCCCCCCGAAAAGAGGCCCTGACTCATTAGCAATCACTCCCACTCCCCGCCCCCCCTTCCCTGGCCCCTGGCAACCACCAGTATGCTTTCTGTCTCTATGGAGTCACGTATTCTGGCTTTATCGTATCAGTGGGCTCCTACCATACGTGACCTTTAATTATATCCGGTTTCTTTCACTCAGCATCATTTCATTTGAGGTTCATCCAGGTTGTAGCATGTGTCAGTCCTCTATCCTTCTTTATGGCTGAATAATGTTCCATTGTGTGTGTAATCCACAGTTGGCTTACCCATTCATCCACTGATGGGCATGGGGGTTCATCCATGTATGTTTTTGCAACAGTAATAAAACAACAGTAAAGAAATTTGAAAGAAAGGGAAATTCATAAGCGCATCACCCGAAACACAGATATTTTCAATTTTCAATTTTCTGGGTTCCTTTTCTTCCCTTTTCCCATGCATGCCTGTATAGTACTTTCTAGATTTCACTCTTAGGGCAGATATAGTTGGTGTTCATCATTTCACTTGCTATCGCAAACCTTTTTCCTTGCCTCTCCTCCTGCAGTGGTCCTTCCAGCCGGCATCTTTGACGACTGCGTAGTGCTTACTCCCTAGGAGCCCTAGCCGGGGAGGCCGCTTCCTGCCTCCTTGCCTTACCCCCCACCCCCACCCCCCATGACAAGGTGGTGCGCTGGGGATCTGGCACCTGGACCCTTCGGCCAGCCTGGAAGTTCAGGATTGATTGATTCGCTGCCTTTGGACTTGCTGAGACCCCTCTTGTCCAGTTGGTGGCCCAGGATGTTCAGGTCTTTCCAGGTGGACAGGAGAGGAGGAGGAGGTCCAGCAACATAGAACAGGAAGTCTGTGAGCCATCGTGGCTTTAGAAGTAGGGCTAAGTCCTTTTGTCGGCTGACCTGTGAGGCGTGGGGATTTACCTCTCCCTCAGCATCCTGTTCAGTTCCGTGAAATCGCACACAGGGAATGGTGATTAGGTTACACCAGGAGACAAAAGGCCTGATTCCTTTTAGAATCCTTTCCAAGTTCCTTGGCTGCAGTCCAGTTGAGGTCCAGGTGACAAGCCTTCAGTCTGGCTAGCCGTGCAGAAATCTGAGCACCTTTCAGCCCCCATGGCCCGTTCAAAGACCAGGAAGCGCGGTGGGAGGTTGCTTTGACATTTGATCTTCTTCTACTAAAAATGGACAGTGGGGTGGGGACTCTGAGGTCTGAGACTTTGAGAGTGATGAGGGAAGAGGGGGCCACGAACTCATGAGAGGAAGCTACTTTAAGACCACCCTGCTGTGGGAAATCCCTAACCCCCACACGGACCATTACTACAAGCAACCTCCACATTCGTCTCTACAGACCAGTGACAGAGATGATCATAAGGAACAATATATGGCTCCTAACACATAAAATGGACACAGGAGCTAATCTATTATGACCTGAAAAAAGCAAACAGGAGTGGTATGTGGGTGTGATCCTTTGCTCTAAGTGGACTGCCCCCGGCGGGAGGGGGACACTTTAATTTCTACTTTATATGTTTCTGGATTGCGATTTCTTACGAGCCTGCATAACGTTTGAAATATTTCAAATCAAGATAGAACAAGCAGTTCTTAAAAAATTGTTGCTGTAAATCCGAGCCCGGCAGTTCTTCTTTCATATGGATTCGAGATTCCAGAATGTTGAGCTGTAATGCCTTTGAACCCACAAGCGTCCTAATCTTGCAGAGGGCTCATTGGAATGTAGACCGCTGGTCCCCACCCCCAGAGTTTGATTCAGTGGGTCAGGGGTGGGGCCCAAGCGTTTGCTTCTCCAGCAGGTAATGCTGACCTTCCGGTCCGGGGACTGCCCACTTTGAGAACTACTCCTGTGAGCGGAAACATCGGAGAACATCCCTACAGCCTCTTCCTCCTGGAGAAAGTTCTTGGGACTTCTGCTCTTGACCTAAGGAGCTCACGTGATTTCATTTGCAGTTTTTGAGGTTGTTCATCCTCACGCAGGGCTTCCTGCCTCCCCACCTTCTTCCTGCAGCGTAGGGGAGGATGCCTGCCCGTCTGTCCGCTCCCAAGGCACCCCCTCTGTGGGGCTGGGCTCCTCGGGCCACCCTTTAAGGCCATAACTGGTGCCTGCCACAGTATTCCCTCACTGCTCTTTTGCAGTAGACATTCAAGATTCCATCTGTGTCCCCTGGTGTTAAAAGGGGGCTGGAGAAGGCAGGGAGCAGCGTGTCTTAAGCACCTACTGTGTGTGCCCAATGCCACGTTGAGCGCTTTAGCTTCTCTTTCCACACTGAAATCCCGAGTACTGCCTTTCCTCTCCTTCTCCACCTCCGGCGGGTTTGAGAGCATCACCTGGATCTGCAGGGTGGGATAGGCAGACCGGCCTTCTAACCCCCCTGGTGGCCAGCCCATCGAGTCTCAAGGGATCACTCCCAGAGGTGACCTTTCCCAGCTGGCCCATCCCACCGGAGGAGGCCAGAGTGTGACCCGCTCCCACACAGGCCTCCGGGCCCTAAAGCCTGGGCTTGGTCAGACTTCTGTTCCTGGGGCCTCCCTGATGGAGGCAGGTGGCAGGGGAATGACTCCAGGCCAGTGGGCTCGGAGCGAGCGGGCCAGCGAGTGTCTTGTAGGCACGCCAGGGCTTCCCTGTGGAGGCTCCTCTGGGCACCTGCCTCAGGGAGGCGAGGCTTCCCTGCTGAGGCCACCCAGTTCCCCCGGGGCTCACAGGCTTCTGCCCCCAGCCAGGTGGGCACAAGAAGGGCCTGGCGTGCCCGAACCTTTCCGCTGGGCTCCCGTGGGCTGTCCCCCTGGAGCTGGCTGAGTGCAGCTCTCTGCCGTGCCTTCCTGCAGCTCTCTGCCCTGCCTTCCTGCTCCCTGTCTCTGGGGTACCAGGCAGGCCCAGTTTGATGGACGCTCAGCCCCCAATGTAGGCTCATCTCGGTAAACTTCTGGTTAGGTGTCCGTGTGTCACTGTGTGTCACTGAGGGCCCTCCCAAAACAGGGCTTCTCGTCCGAACGAGGCACAGGTAGTTGCTGTCACAACCTTGCCTGGGACTGCAGCCGTGACTCTTTATTTTAATTTTTTAGTCTCTGTATGAATGTAATGCTGATTTCCCAGGGGCAAGGTTCAACTGATTTGCGCCCTTTCTGAAAGTGCCGTGAGTAATTTGGGTCCTTCCGTAGGTGTTTACAGCAGGTGCATTCTTGGTCTTTTGAGGTCAGAGGCTAGAGCTCTGGACTGTGCGGGATTTTCTCTCCAAAATCACTTGTCAGAACTTCCCAGAAGGGACCAATACTTCTGGTTGGTTCTAGGGGCAGAGACTTACTTTGATATCCCTGTTTGAGAGGAACACAGCCCCCCTGGGTGTCCCTAGGCATCTCTCCTCGAGCGGGCAGATGGGATGGGGTGGGGGACGCGTCCTGCTAGGCGGTGGCTCCATCTTCCACACCCTGAGCGCGCCCCCCACCAAAACATATTCCCGAGTCCTGGCTCCCAGGAGCCCGAAACCCTAATTAGCAGGCAGAGCGGGGCGGCCACTCAGCCAGGCTGTGGAGGTTGTATTCTGATATAATAACAGACTGCTCCGGGCATGCTTCTCTTGCAAAATTCTGGGCTGCAACCACCGATGTGTGAGGTGGGGAGGCGGAGGGAGGGAGTTTATTTGATCTTCAGGTGAAAGGAGGCTTTATAAATAGGTCACCTTGTTCCACATCCTGAATTTCATTCTTTCCCCATCTTGGGTCAAAACAATGGTTTTACTGTTCTGGGGTCAATCGGACACGCGGAGGGGGACTGGAGCTAAAAGGAGGTGAGTGTGTGTCTGCCACTCTCTGGTGGCCCCCCTCAGCGTGTCCCCCCCCCCCCCCCCACTCCCACCGCATCCACCTGCCACCAGTCACCTTGGATGTGTCTCCGTCAGAGAGGACTGCCCTTTCGACAGACTTTTTCTTAAACAACAAAACAAAAGGATAGTTTTGAGTAGAGGTGGGCTCCAGGGTCAATGGATCCCAAAGTGCTTTTATGGAGAATGGCTTTAACTGAAGGGCTAGCATAGCATTGCAGGCCAGTGCTGAGCTTGCTGTCCTGTCGGCACCAAGGGTTGAAATGCTTGCCCCTCCCCAGTCCCTTACCCGCTGAGGTCCTCCTTCCTCGCCTGACCTTCACCGAGCACAGAACCACTGTACAGCCACCGTGGGTTTCAGGGCTTGGGACAGAGCAGTTCTGATCTTGTTTGGGGCCAGCAGAGACCGTGGCTACCCTATTTTTTACAGGGCAAAATAAAATTGTGACTTAGAAACAATGCAATTGGATGTCTTGGGAGAAATCATTGTAGAAATAATGTCCCTCTTTGAGATGGCCCCAGGGCTGCACCGAGGGATTCTCATCCTTTATTTTAAATGCCCTCCTGCCGACTCTGGATCCTTCCTGTGTATCTTCCCGGGTAAATCAAACATTTATCCTGTGCTTGCTTGAGAAGAGGAATTACTTTGGGAACAGCTTGTTTGTGGAAGTGTAAAGTCAGTATTTTTCCAGTCTTTATTCTTTTTGGTGTGTGCTTAAAAATCATTTCATGACCAAAGTAAGACATGCATTTTAAAAAATTCAATTCAAAAAACATTCAAAGTCGGGGCGCCTGGGTGGCTCCGTCGGTTAAGTGTCCGGCTCTCGATCTCAGCTCAGGTCTTGATCTCAGGGTCATGAGTTCAAGCCCCACATTGGGCTCCACGCTGGGTGTGGAGCCTCCTTAAAAAAAAAAAAAAAAAAACACGTTTAAAGTGAATGAATCTTTCCTCCCATCCCACCCTCCAGGGTTAATCATCGTGAAAGGTTTGAAGTTCATTCATTTAGACCTTTCTCTATGCCTATAGACATACATGCGCACAGAGAGAATCTTCTTAAATTCCGTTCCTACAGAAATGGGATCACGTTCTGCATACTGTTTTCCAGTTTACTTTTTAAAATGTAATCGCATCACGGTACATTTTATAAGTCAGCAGTCTGAGGGGCTCCCTCCTTCTCTCCAGGGCTGTGGGGTCGTAGGGCAGTGAGCGCGTCCCTGTGCAGGGCTCTTGGGTTTCCTAGACAAGATCCTGGTGGGGATTGCTGAGTGTTTTACACCTGGCTGAGGGCTGCCACGTGGCGTGTCTGGGACACACCCCCACACCTGTGTGTGAGTGACTTTCCCCCACATTCTCTCGAGATGTCCCCCAACCTTTTTAGCCATCTGCATCCCACATGGCTCCCTGTCCCCTCTCACGGATGGTACTCTGCCAGCATCCCTTGATTCTGTGACTCAGAGAGAGAGGAGGAGAGCATGGCACATCCGGCAACCTGCTCTCTGTAGCAGCAGTGGGAGCAGGAGGCCTTGGGAAGCTCATCTGCTTCGAGCCCAGGGGTCCACCTGGAATTCCATTATGGACAGGTGGCTCTGATGGGTCCTGGAGCCACAGGCCACCCCGTCCCATGGCGGCTGCAGGGTACACTAGGTGGGATGCTTTTGCCCAGTAGAGGGTCTGAGAGGCATCCCCTTTTGCAGTGACCCATGAACTGACTTTTGACCCCTCGAAGATGATGCGTATGTGGCATTAGTGAGGGAGAGATAAGGGGTGTTCAGCTGAGGGAAAGGGGTCCCACCGAGTCAAACCATAGGACTTACAGCAGACACCCCCTCTGAGTCCCCCACCCCCAACCCCCCACCCCTAGTCCCAGAGCTTTTAATCTTACCCACATGATTGTGAGTAAATGCAAAATCTTAAAGCTTCTAGAGTGTGTTTGCTCGTGTCCCTCTGGGTCCCTCTTCAGGGTAAAACAAGTCCGTTTACAGGGCCAGGGTGTGAAGTGCAGGGGTCCCCGCCCTGTGGCTGTGAGTCCTGCTTCCCTTGCGCCGTGTGCCCCCCTCCCCAGCCCTCCAGTGCTGGAGACACACACTCACAACCGCGTGCTTGGCTTTGATGTTGGGGCGGGTCCTCCTCTCTCTGTCCCTGTGGTACGGGGGCCAGTGCTGTGCCTGGCTTGAGGTGGGGGTGAGTGGGAGGAGGGACCCAGCTGAGGGGGGAGTAGGGGAGCAGGGGAAGGTGGAGCACGGAGCGTGGAGCCTCGGGAGCGCGCTCAGCCTCAGTGAGCCCAGCCCAACGGCTCTTCCCTGGGGGGCAGACGACTGCAGCTTGCCTGCCACCGTCCTGAGGGCAACTTTGACCGCACAGAGCCCCGCGCCAGCACCAGCTCTAGAACTTGACCCCAAACAAGGCGCAGTTCTGTGTTAGGACTCGCGCACTCTCGGACAGTTGTCGGGTGTCCTTTCTCTCGGGCCCTTTCCAACGCACCCTTTTATGGTTCTTTTTCTCCTTGGACCCTTTTTGGTCTTTAATCTGATTTTACCTGGAGAAAAATGTTGCTGGGAGCTCCCGACCCAGAATGACGTGTCGACTCCCCGTAACGTGCAAGAAGAATAGTCCTACAGTCAGAGCTCCTTTGAACATACTTTGCTTCCATTTCAGTGCCTGCACACACAGGGGTGTGTGTGTGTGTGTGTGTGTGTGTGTGTGTTTGTGTTCATAATGCATTCTTACTCCTGCTGCCTTTGTGTTTGCTGAGGAGGACAACGATCCACCCACCCACCCAGCCGGCAAATCCCTGCTTCCCCCCCCGGCCCCCCAGCCTCGGTCACACTGGAGTCCCCCTCACTCCTGCTCCAGGTGTGACTTTGGTCTTTGGGAAGCACCAGGAACTGAGGACAGTGGGAACAGTGTATTATTTGGGCAATCAGAGGTTGGCGGGACAGGAGGGGTACCCACCCGGAATTTGTCTTGAGGGCTGGCTCGGGATGGCCGTGAGCAGGACCAGGCAGGTGTGGTCTTGGGGGCCCCGCGGCTGATGCGTGTATGAGCTTTCGGAACGGAGCTCCCGCAGAGGGAATGAGGGAGCCGCAGCCCAGCCCCGCCTGGACTTGCACGCCCCCCCTGCTCATTAGCCCCGACGCTGCAGCCGCCGGGGCTTTGAGCGTGCGTGTGGCTACGTGTGACTGGTAGGAGGTGGGGGCGGCAGCAGGGCCATCTCTGTCCTCCGCCTCTCCTGTTCTAGGCCACTCCACGGCCACACCCGCTGCAGCTTTGTTTCTCCCGGAGAGACAAGGTCCGGGTCCTCTCAATTCGTGGAGACCCACTGAGGACTTACTGAGCCATCCCAGGCCCTGACACTCCCGGGGCAGCCCTAGGCCCCGAAAGGCCTGGACATATGCATTTGCCTCTCAGAAGGCAGGAGAGGGGACTGGTCCCAGAGCTGGGGCCTGCGCTGCTTCTTCCGGTGCCTCCCTGAAGTTCGGTACCCACTGGGGACTCTCTCCTCGGCCCAGTGTTGACAGGAGCTGCACAGGCCGAACTACTGCTTCTGTGACTCCACACCTGGGGGGTGACGCCACGTGTCCAGGTATTTTGGAGATCGTGTCGGCCGATTTGCCTGGGTTTAGAACAGGGGTCAGCAAACTATGGCCCCTGGGCCAAATCTGGCCCAGTGTCTGTTTTTTGTAAATAAAGTTTTGTTGGAATATAGCCATGCCCATCCATTTCTGTATTATCGGGAAAGCCTAGAATATTCACTGTCTGGCCCCTGATAGAACACGTTTGCCAACCCCTGGCTTGGAAGGGACTTTAAATTTGATCTGCTCAGACACATGGCTCAAAGACAGCGTCCATCATAGGGCCAAGTGCAGTGACCAAGAAGATGGATAACAGTGATCTTTGTTCAGTGTACAGAACAGAGCCTAGAAAATCAAAATCAAAACAAAACAAAAGGGAAAATGCCAGCCGTACTAGGTCCTCTCTGGAACACTGTCTCGGCTGAGCCTTTGGAAGCATGGGGCACCCATCTTAATGGAGGGGCAGACAGAGCCTCAGGAAAGCTCAGGCAGAGTCCTAGGCAGTGGCCCGAGGCACTGTTTGGGTGAGCAGGTTTCCGCCCAGGACTAGAAGTCCCAGGAGCAGTGCTAGTGGAGGAGAACAAAGTAGGGAGGTGCAGATGGGGAGGAAGAACCCAAAGGCCATCCCCAAGACAGGGCTAGCGGAGCTCCAGGAGACCCACAGAAGGGCGAAGCTCTGCGGCCACATTTGAAGAGAGAAGGGAGGAGGGGGGCAGCTGGATGGCTTCGGTGGCCTTGCATGGCAAGGAGGTGGCTAGGTATGGACAGCAGGAGGTCTACGAGAAGGAAGTGTCAGCTTTGACCGTAGTCTGGACGCAGGGCGGGGAACGGGCAGGTGACAGGTGAATCGAGAGTGGCTCTAGGGTTGCTGTGGTGGTTGACCACATGGGGATGACTCTGAAGGCAGGGTGGCCCAGAAGCAGCAGAGTGGGTGGGCCACGGCCCTGGCCAGGCTCTGGGGTGCCCTTGCGCGGGGGCTTCCCGCAGGGCTGCACACACTCTTACCTGTCTCCCTTCCTCCCAGGGACTCCCACTGCTCAAGGTCATGTGGTCCAGGGGCCAGAAGGGACCTTCCCCCTTGGGTGGTTCCCTGGGTCTCAGGCCCAGGAAGGTGGGAGCTTAGCACAAGGGCCGTGTAAATGGATTTGCCTAGGGGCGGTGGAGTGGGGAGAGCCTGTGGAATGGACCTGAACGGACAGCCGAGGTGCCACTGTGAGGTTATGTGTCTTTTCTGATGGCTCGCTCTGAGGCTGGACTGACCTTGCAGCCGCCAGATCCCTTCCCACATCCATCCTCCGCCTGCCCACTGCAGCACTTTGTTGTCAGCGGAGATGATGTGCGGGTCCCCTGGTCTAGCTCAGGGGTTGGCCGACGAGGGAGCAGCCTATTCTTTTTTTTTTTTTTTTAAACATTTTTTTTATTTATTTGAGAGAGAGAATGAGAGAGAGAGAGCACATGAGAGGGGGGAGGGTCAGAGGGAGAAGCAGACCCCCTGCCGAGCAGGGAGCCCGATGCGGGACTCGATCCCGGGACTCCAGGATCATGACCCGAGCCGAAGGCAGTCGCTTAACCAACTGAGCCACCCAGGCGCCCGGAGCAGCCTATTCTTATAAATAAAGTTTTATTGGAACTCAGCCATGCTCGCTGATTCATGCGCAGGCTGTGGCTGCTTTCACACCGTAGGGCAGGGTTGAGTAGTTGCGCAGAGGCTGCCTGGCCGAAGCCTGAGACATTTACTGTCTAGCGCCGGACACGAGACGCTTGCGGATCCCTGGTCTAGCTGAGGGGTTCTGTGTGTACAGGCCTCGGCTCAGGGGCCTGAGAGCTCCCTCCCTCTCTCCCTTTCTCGCCCCATCGCCATTTCCCTCCCTCTCTCCCTTTCTCGCCCCATCGCCATTTCCCCGCTCCACTCTTGACTTGTCCCGGCTCTCCCCACCTTCTCTGTTCTTCTCCATTCCCACCCCTTTCTCTCCAAGTCGATAAACTAATGTGTTGGAAGGGCTTCTCCCCATCACCTCCTTCTCGCACATGTCCTGCCCGCCCAGTGTCGCCCCGACCCCCGGCCTCCTCCACACTCCTCACCTCTGCCCAGGGTAGGGGTGCGATCTCCCGTGCCCAGATGCTGGGATAGAGCCCACAGAAGGGCAAGGGCCTCTCTGTTCCAGAAAGCAGTAAAATGAGCTGTCTTAGGAAGTCAGCTCCCTCCTCGTCCTCCAGAGAGCTCCCCACAGGGTCCTGCACAGAGAGGTCGCTGGGTACCAGCCAGAGTGACGCGTCCAGGCAGAGATGGATATGGGTGCTTCTGACTTTGAGAACTGCCCCTGACCAGCTCAAGAGGATACTCGAATGGAGTCTGGGGAGGCATGGAAGAGAGAAGTCAGGGAAGGCTGCAGCCAGGCGGCCCCCAGTCTCTGTAGTTACGAGGACCACATTTGTACCCCGAAACCCCAGCTCTCTCCACCCCCACAGAGCCTGGCAAGCAGGTGCCAGAGCCACGGGCTGCCCCCTCAACAGAGCCACAGGCAAGTCCTGGAGGTTTTGATGGCTCTCAGGAGTCAATGGGCCTGAAGGCTTGAAATTGGGATTGTCCTGGGGGATCCAGGACGTAAGGTCATGATATCCACAGAACTTTCCAGAACCAGGGTGGTCCTCTAGCTGCAGAGGGACATCTCTGCACTATGCCAGCTTTGCATACATTTAACACAAGGGGTCCTAACCTGTCTCTGAAGAAATGACCATGCCTCAGGGAGCGAGCGAGCCTTCCATTCCACAGCAGAAAGGGGAAGATGAGAAGCTTGATGTGCTCAATGAAGTTGGGGGGGGTGTCCGTTCAAGTGTTCCCACACAGGGACATTTATTCTGCCGAGAGCCAACCTCCTAGAGGACTGGCCGCCCTGGAGATGTGGTCCCAGCGGAGGGAGGCAGCTCGGGGTTGGCTAAGAAGACCGACACCCAGAGACAGCAAGCCCATTACTGATCCCTCCCTCCTCCTGGCCCCGCTGGCCCCCCCTCCCAGATTCCCCTGCACAGCTCTCCCTACCCTCCCAACAGGTACTCTCTCCCTGCCACCTGCAGAGGGGAGTCCCGCAGCACCCCCACAGCAGGCTCCTTTGGACTCTCTTCATCCCAGGCACCACAGTGCTCCTTGGAACCAGGGACCCACA
This sequence comes from Neomonachus schauinslandi, assembly GCF_002201575.2. Lineage (NCBI taxonomy): Eukaryota > Metazoa > Chordata > Mammalia > Carnivora > Phocidae > Neomonachus > Neomonachus schauinslandi. The sequence continues at coordinate 6,493,490 of NC_058406.1, forward strand.
TGATGCTTTTCCCAGCAGCCAGGCATCCATGGCTTCTCGCCCAGGCTCCTCCGTGTGCTCATTCAGGGACATTTACTTAGCCAGGAGCCTGCCTTCTCTCTTGTCTGGTCGGTCCCAGGAGCCTGTCCCCCAAACCAGGCAGCCAAGAGTCCCTTCCACAGGCCAAGGAGGTTTGTGATGGCAGAAAGCTTTTCTTCAGTGAGGCTCAGGAAACCCAAATGGCATGTTCTTTTCCCTTCTCCAAGGCTGGACACTGAGGACGGGAATGGCGGGGGCGGTCAGTCGGCCCCACATTTCAGACCCTCGTCCTTGGCACTACCAATGGAATCACTGGGACACATGCAGTGAGATCTCCCCTCCAAACCATGGCCCTGACCTCTGAGGAGCCAAGTGATGGTGAAGTCAGAGTGGGAACAAGGGCTCTTGGAGTCAGATTTCTTCCCCAGATGGGCCACTGGGACCTGAGGGGCCAAATGTTGGCTGCTGGTTGAGGGGTGTGGGTAGGGAAAAGTGTCAGTCCTTTAAGTGTTGGTCCAGAACTCGAGGGTGGGGGGTCAGAGCCTCTGTTCTCACCTGACCAGGGGCCATGAGAAGAGTGTCACTGGTGCCCTGGCCCAGGAGGGACATAGGACTTGCTGGAGAGGTCGCTGCAGCCTTGGGGACGAGCAAGCCAGGAGACCCCTAGGGCCTTCCAGCTGAGTGCACATGCAGACCCCCAAGTGAGCTTTCCACCTGCACCGGAGTCCCCTTCCCTAGCACGAACCCCCAGAAGCAGCTGTGCTAGAAAAGAAGAGGGGCAGGGAAATGGGGTCTGGCCGCTTCTGCTGCCTCTCACGGCTTCACTTTCCCCCCAGACCACAGGCAAGGGGAATAAGCTTCCCCTTGCTTTGACCAAGGAGGATACCCACTGCCTCAGGGCTGATTCAGGATCCAGGCCAACTTGGCCTTCTGCCCTGGGAAACCGCGGTTAGGTATTTGGTAAGTGTCGTGCCCCCGACACCATCGAACGTGATGCCCGGCCCCCAAGCCCACCTCTCCATGCCGACTCCTTCCTAACAGTGTCGCCTCGGGGACGGAGCCACGGCTGCGGCCTGCCCCGCGTCGGGTGTGCCGGGAGCCCAGAAGCCGGGTTGCTGGGACCTGTCCGCGCGGGCAGCCTCGTACTCCTAACTGCCGTGTTCCCCTTCTTCCCTCACCCCCTGCTCACCCGGCCTCCTGTTTCTCTTTCCATCCATCAGGCAACACTGAGGGCCCACAGTCTCCAGAGGCCGCCGACCAACCTTCCTTGGGACTTCTGTCTGGGCCTCATCGCAAACCTGGACGGGAGGCCCCACGATTGATGAGTTTGCCCTGGGAGTCAGTGCGAAGGTGAAACCAAAGGTGAACATGGGTCAGAAGGTCACCGGAGGGATCAAGACTGTGGACATGAGGGACCCCACATACCGGCCCCTGAAGCAGGAGCTCCAGGGCCTGGACTACTGCAAGCCCACCCGCCTGGACCTGCTGCTAGACATGCCCCCCGTGTCCTACGATGTCCAGCTGCTCCACTCATGGAACAACAATGACCGATCGCTCAATGTCTTTGTGAAGGAAGACGACAAGCTGATCTTTCACCGGCATCCGGTGGCCCAGAGCACGGACGCCATCAGGGGCAAAGTCGGGTACACACGCGGGCTGCACGTATGGCAGATCACGTGGGCCATGAGGCAGCGGGGCACCCACGCTGTGGTGGGGGTGGCGACAGCAGACGCCCCCCTGCACTCCGTCGGGTACACGACCCTCGTGGGGAATAACCACGAGTCTTGGGGCTGGGACTTGGGGCGCAACCGGCTCTACCACGATGGCAAAAACCAACCAAGCAAAACATACCCGGCCTTTTTGGAGCCGGATGAGACATTTATTGTCCCTGACTCGTTCCTCGTGGCCCTGGACATGGATGATGGGACTCTGAGCTTCATTGTGGATGGACAGTACATGGGAGTGGCTTTTCGAGGACTCAAGGGCAAAAAACTGTATCCTGTAGTGAGTGCCGTCTGGGGCCACTGTGAGATCCGCATGCGCTACTTGAATGGACTCGACCGTAAGTGTCCTATGTTCTGTCCAGTGTGACAGGGTTCCTGGACTCCCTGTGGCCCCGGGGTCCTGGCTGCACCTGACCAAAAATTTATAGCCATTGGAACTAAAATGTCTTTAAGTAGATATCCCAGCATATTCAGATCCTCAGAGGCTATTCTTGCCTGCCTCTGCTTAAATGAAGAATTCTAGCTGGAGTCTGCCAGATTACCTGCCAGCACCCGATGGATGGATGAATGAGTGGGTGGATGGGTGGATGGTTGGATGGATGGATGGATGAGTGGAGGGATGGATGGATGGATGGATGGATGAGTAGATGGATGGATGAATGGATGGATGGATGAGTGAATGATGGATGGATGGATGAGTGAATGATGGATGGATAGATGGATGAGTGGATGGATGAGTGGATGAATGGACATGTGGGTAGATGGATGGATGCATGGTTAGCTGCTCTTTGTTTCTGGTTGACCTGCCTCTAGTTTTGATCTGCAGTTGACCAAATTCTAGCACAGTAGCCAGCATATTATTGAGTTGGGGTTTGCAGTCTTGGGGTTATGGGGACCTCTTACATAAATGAAAGCCAGTGGCCTCTCTTATTCGTTAGACAGGCTTAGGGTCTCTCTCTTCTGGTGCTGGAATCTTCTGAGTTGGTTCCTTTAGACCATGGTCCCCTGGGAGGGGCTTGTTCAGTCATGATGTCAAGAGGCCTTTGGAGAAGAGCATGTGGATTAGAAACAGGCTGAATCAGCAGTGATTTCCACCAGTCCTTTGGAAAAGGGAGTGGCCTTTCTCAGACCACATGGGAAAATAGCCCACATGTGGCACACTGTCTTAGTTTAGGAGGTGGAGGCCTCTGTGGCTTTGTGGCTGGTACCCCGTGGTGGCAAGAAGTCCCAGGGTTCCGGAACTATCCATCCCTATACTTGGCCCTTGCTCTTTCATGGGTCCTTTCTACCATCTGCAGACCCCACCTTGGAAAGGGGGTGGGGCAGAAAGCTTTGCCCACCCACATGTTGACTGTCCCTACAGGGCAGGTTTGGCCTGACACCTGGTAGGCCAGGTGAGCAGTCAGGGCAGCCCCTGCCGCGGTCAAAAGCACAGACGCTTACTTTGGTCTTGCAGCCTCCAAACCTTCAGCTTCTCCCACGCCTCGTCCCTACTTCAGCCTTGGAAGATACCAGAGAAAGTATCTAGGGACATAAGTCAGAGGGAACTCTTAAACACTTCTCTTTGGAAGCCTCCACCACCCCCCTTTCCCTTGCTCCTTGCCTCTGGCTTTGGCCTGGTGATGACAATGACCTCATCTCTGCAGCCTAGTACCCCTAGGTCATGGGGCTCCCGGCAGGGGCGGCCAGGTGTGCAGCCAGCAGGTACCTCCCCAAGGAAGTAACCTCAGATCTCATCTAAGGAACCAGCAGAGCAAGTTCTGTGAGTCTGTCACCCCAGGTGATGGTAATAGAAAGTCCACAGCCAAATCTGCCCTAGGCTGGGATGGGCAGGGATTGGGAGAACCAGGCACATCCTGCCCAGGACCTTGGATCTCAGGAGCCCTGGCCCTGCAGAGGAGTGACCATGGCCCTAGTTAGTTTAATGCCCATTCCGTGCAGAGGAATGAATTGCTGGTCTCCCTGTGTTGTTGCCAGTCACTGAGACTGCTGGTCTCCACGAGCAGTGCAGCCTTCATCCCCTCCAGGAACAGGTGCATCAGCACTCACTGTTCACATAGCCAACTCTAATACAGAACACAGACCCCCAAGGGGCCCAGAGGGGACACTAGCCTGTTCACTGTGGCAAGTCAGGGCACACTCAAGCAGAATTATTCCTCTGCCGAGTCAGGGCAAGGCTCGGCAAAGGTTCTGCCAGAACAGTCCTGGAGGCCCAGACGGGCGTCTTGTAAATAGATAGATGCCCTGTCATCAGCTCTGCATTAGATGGGACATTGGATGCTTTTGTAATTTTTCTTGTCAGGGGAAATGGAAAGGGATTAAGGGGAGTGGGAACGGGCATGGGAATATGTTGTTGAGAGTTGCATCTCTGAGCTGGGTCTTGGGTGGAGACTCCAAGTGTCAGTTGGCTTGAGACCACCTTGGATTCTCTTGATTAATGATGAGGACCCCTCCCTCCCCAGAAATGTCATGCTATAACCCAAGCTGAGTCTGCCTCCCCGCTGGGCAGCAAAGACAATTGCTGGGATGCAGCAAGGAAAGGATTTATTGGAGAGGTAGTCAGACGAGGAGACAGGAGGGCAAGCCTCAAATCCACCTCCCTGAAGGGAGAGCCAGGGAAATTTAAAGGCAAAAGGAAAAGGTCTGGGTAAAAAGTTGAACTGGTCGTCTGCCGCTGCGATCAGTCCCATGAACTCTTTGGTTATTGGTTTCGATACCAGGCAATACCAGGGTTCGCTCCCCTGCCTCCTCGACTTCTCCAGTCCCGGTCAGACCTAAATGGGCCCCGTTCTGCGTGGCCAGTTGACTTTGGGGGATCCAGATGGGAAAACCCATGAGGGTGACGCAGCATCCCCAGCCCGATGCACATGTGGAGAGTGGGATAAACACCAGCCTCAACCTGCTTACCCATGCCTCTGTTTGGAACTGAGAGAGCATCTCATGCCCTAGAAGGATCACTCTGGCTGCTGCATAGAAATGAATGGTGGGGGCAAAAGTGGCCGCTGGGAGGCCAGGGAGGAGCCATGGTGGTTGTCCAGGGGAGAGGTGACCTGACCCTGGCTTGGGCCAGAGTGGGGGGCTTAAGTTTGAGATGCTCACTCCACACATCTAGGTGGCTCTGCAGATCTGGAGACAAGATCAGTGGGGTAGTCACCAATGGCTGAGCCCCCTGGATGAGATCACCTAGGGAGTGAGAGGACAGGGCTGAGGCGGAGCGCTGGGGCGCATCCATGTTTCGGGGTCAGGTGGATGAAGGGGAGAAAAGGTAGAGTGGTCGTGGGGCTTATGGGGAGAGTAACGGCCTGGACAACAAATGAAGAGAGGACTTTCAGAAAGACAAGGTGATGCCAGGTCAAGAACGGTGATGGTTGAGAATTGTCCATCAGCTTTGGCAACAAGGCCATCACTGGTGACCTTGACAGAGTCGTCAGGGTCAGGTGGGGTCAGAAGCCTGACAGAGCAGTGGGTTTACAGAGGAACAGGAAGGGTGGTGTGTTCGATTCCTGGGGCCGCTGGAACAGATGACCACCAGCTGGGTGCTTAAGACAACAGAATGCATTCTGTCACCGTTCCGGAGCCCAGTTGTCCAAAATCGGGGTGTCAGCAGGGTTGGTTCCTTCTGAGGGCTCTGAGGCGAATCCTCCCCAGGCCTCTCTCCTGGCTCCTGCTGGTCGCTGGCAGTCCTCGCTCGTGGACGTGTTACCCCGTCTCTGCGTCCATCCCTACATGGCCTTCCATGTCTGTCCTCATCTTACTGGGACACCAGCCATTGGATTCAGGGCCCAGCCTACTCTAGCATGACCTCATCTTAAGATGCAAATTACATCTGCAAAGATGCTATTTCCAAGAGGGCCACGTTCTGAGGATCCAGGTGGTTCTGAATTTAGGAGGGGGGACACTCTCCCCCCCCATTATACATGTGGAGACAGTGACTCTAGACCATTCCTACGGGACCCCCATGCCACCCCCTGAGGGGAAAGTGAGACAGCAGTCAGATGGGGTACCCATTGGGTGAGGTCGAAGGGCGCCTAAGTCTTCTGCCCAGAAGGGTTTGCCTTGCCTTCCAAGGTAGCTGAGGAAGGGGGAATGTCATGGCGAGACCAGGTCTGTGGTCCACCGAGGGGGCAGAGTGTGACAGGCAGAAAGTCTGGCCAGGGCTGGCTAGAGACATCTCGGGGTCACAGCCTTGGAGGCAGTCTGACCTGTTAGCCCTCCAAGGGCTGTCTGGGAAGTCGTCTATGCCCTCCTTCCCCAGCCCAGCCCAGCCCAGCCCAGCCCAGCCACCAGGTCCTGACCTCAGCAGGGAACAGTGGTTTACAGAGCTGGTCAGCCAGAGTTGCTAAGCGGGGCCTCCCTGGGTGCTGTTGTACTCCCTGCCCCCTTCCCCTGTGCGCCGGGCAGACCCTCCCAGCAGAGT